>NC_041390.1:517302602-517602602 GCF_002162155.2 Triticum dicoccoides | reverse complement strand
CTTATATCATGATAAATGTTTATTATTCATGCTAGAATTTTATTAATCGGAAGTACATGTGTGAATACATAGACAAACAGAGTGTTACTAGTATGCCTCTACTTGACTAGCTCGTTAATCAAAGATGGTTAAGTTTCCTAGCCATAGACATGAGTCGTCATTTGATGAACGGGATCACATCATTAGAGAATGATGTGATTGTTGACCCATCCGTTAGCTTAACACTATGATTGTTTAGTTTATTGCTATTGCTGTCTTCATAACTTATACACGTTTCTATGACTATGAGATTATGCAACTCCCGAGTACCGGAGGAACACTTAGTGTGCTATCAAACGTCACAACGTAACTGGGTGATCATATAGATGCTCTACAAGTGTCTCCGATGGTGTTTGTTGAGTTGGCATAGATCGAGATTAGGATTTGTCACTCCGATTGCTGGAGAGGTATCTTTGGGCCCTCTCGGTAATACACATCACTATAAGCCTTGCAAGCAATGTGACTAATGAGTTAGTTACGGGATGATGCATTACGAGCGAGTAAAGAGACTTACCGGTAACGAGATTAAACTAGGTATGATGACACCGACGATCGAATCTCGGGCAAGTAACATACCGATGACAAAGGGAACAACGTATGTCGTTATGCGGTTTGACCGATAAAGATCTTCGTAGAATATGTAGGAACCAATATGAGCATCCAGGTTCCGCTATTGGTTATTGACCGGAGATGAGTCTCGGCCATGTCTACATAGTTCTGGAACCCGTAGGGTCCACACGCTTAACGTTCGATGAGATCGGTATTATGAGTTTATGTGTTTTGATGTACCGAAGGTAGTTCGGTGTCCCGGATGAGATCACGGACATGACGAGGAGTCTCAAAATGGTCGAGACATAAATATTGATATATTGGATGACTATATTCGGACACCGGAATGGTTCCGAGGTGTATCGGGTATTTACCAGAGTACCGGGGGGTTACCGGAACCTCCCAGGGGGTTATTGGGCCTACATGGGCTTTAGTGGAAGAGAGGAGGAGACGGCCAAGTGGGAGGCATGCGGCCCCCAAGAACAATCCGAATTGGGGGGGGGGGCTTTCCTTCTCTCCCTCTTCCCCTTCCCCCCGTCATAGTTGGACTAGGAAAGGGGGGAACCTACTCCTACTAGGAGTATGTCCCCCCCTTGGGGCGCGTCCTATGAGGCCGTCGGCCCCCTCCTCCACTCCCTTATATACGGGGAAGGAGTGCACCCCATAGACACACAAGTTGATTTCTTAGCCGTGTGTGGTGCCCCCTCCACAGATTTCCACCTAGGTCATATTGTCGTAGTGCTTAGGCGAAGCCCTGCATCGTTAACTTCATCATCACCGTCAACACGCCGTCGTGCTGACGAAACTCTCCCTCAGCCTCAGCTGGATCTAGAGTTAAAGGGATGTGTGCAGATCATAGAGGTGTGTGCGTTCGGTAGTTGATCGGTTGGATCGCAAAGACGTTCAACTACATCAACCGCGTTACTTAATGCTTCCGCTTTCGGTGTGCGAGGGTACGTAGACACACTCTCCCCGCTCGTTGCTATGCTTCTCCTAGATAGATATTGCGTGATCGTAGGATTTTTTTGAAATATTACGTTCCCCAACAGTGGCATCCGAGCCAGGTCTATGCGTAGATGTTATATGCACGAGTAGAACACAAAAAGTTGTGGGCAATAATAGTCATACTGCTTACCAGCATTTCATACTTTGATTCGACGGTATTGTTGGATGAAGCGGCCCAGACCGACATTACATGACCGCGTTCATGAGACTGGTTCTACCGCCATGCTTCGCACACATGTGGCTAGTGGGTCTCGGTTTCTCCAACTTTAGTTGAATCGAGTGTGACTACGCCCGGTCCTTGTTGAAGGTTAAAACAACAAACTTGATGAAAAATCGTTGTGGTTTTGATGCGTAGGTAAGAACGGTTCTTGCTAGAAGCCCGTAGCAGCCATGTAAAACTTGCAACAACAAAGTAGATGACGTCTAACTTATTTTTGCAGGGCTTGCTGTGATGTGATATGGTCAAGACGTGATGATATATATTGTTGTATGAGATGATCATGTTTTGTAACAGTTATCGGCAACTGGCAGGAGCCATATGGTTGTCGCTTTATTGTATGAAATGCAATCACCATGTAATTGCTTTACTTTATCACTAAGCGGTAGTGATAGTCGTAGAAGCAATAGTTGGTGAGACGACAACGATGCTTCGATGGAGATCAAGGTGTCAAGCCGGTGACGATGGTGATCATGACGGTGCTTTAGAGATGGAGATCAAAGGCACCAGATGATGATGGCCATATCATATCACTTATATTGATTGCATGTGATGTTTATCCTTTATGCATCTTATTTTTCTTAGTATGGCGGTAGCATTATAAGATGATCTCTCACTAAATTTCAAGGTACAAGTGTTCTCCCTGAGTATGCACCATTGCTACAGTTCGTCGTCCCGAGACATCACATGATGATCGGGTGTGATAAGCTCTACGTTCACATACAACAGATGCAAGCCAGTTTTGCACATGCAGAATAATCGGGTTAAACTTGACGAGCCTAGCATATGCAGATATGGCCTCAGAACACTGAGACCGAAAGGTCGAGCGTGAATTATATATTAGATATGATCAACATAGTGATGTTCACCATTGAAAACTACTCCATCTCACGTGATGATCGGACATCGTTTAGTTGATATGGATCATGTGATCACTTAGATGATTAGAGGGATGTCTATCTAAGTGGGAGTTCTTAAGTAATATGATTAATTGAACTTTAATTTATCATGAACTTAGTACCTGATAGTATTTTGCATGTCTATGTTGTTGTAGATAAATGGTCCGTGTTGTTGTTCCGTTGAATTTTAATGTGTTCCTAGAGAAAGCTAAGTTGAAAGTGTCAGGACCCCGATTCTAAGTCACACTGATCTAGCCTGTAACACCTCATATCACTTTGTGGCCTCACGCACGATACTCCCACGGGTGTCGCCTTACCATGGCCCGGGACCGTTTGCGCCTTTTGGCTCACGTATATGATAGTGTCGCTAGCATCCATATGACAGAGAACCCGGGCCGACATGGCTAGTCGTGAACCCAAAGCGGCACAAACTTACGGGGACAGGCATACATGAATCAACATCGAGCATGTCGGTGAGCAGCGTGTGAATCCGGGCTGTAGCACTGGGCTAACAGGACTCCGGGAACCCGGGCTGTAGCAGGCTAGGCAGGACTCCGGATGTCACCACGTGACATTTTCTCGAAGGGACAGACACAGGAACAAAGTGAAACACGTGCTGGCCAGTCAAGTGTTCCGGAGCAGTAGTGCTGGGCTAGCAGGAGTCCGGTGAACCGGGCTGTAGCGAACTACTATGGCTCATGGAAGCACTAGACTACATTTCCCCATAAGAGAGGCTGCCAAGGATAAACAACTAGATTGTTGGATCCCACACATACCAAGCATTTCAATCATACACACAATATGCTCGATATGTGTAAATACAACATGGCATCACAACAAAACTCTACAACTCAAAGTACTTTATTTAAAGGCTCTGGAGAGCCATACATAACATGTTCATACAGGTAGGGGTCACATGACCCGACACTCAAGTCATACAAACATACAAGCACACGCGGAAGCAAACTTGTCTGAGTACAGATAACTAGAAAGAAAGAGGGCTTGACGAAGCCTGTCTATCTACATAGGCCCTTCATGGCTCGGAATCATCACCTGGGTGGCAAGTCACTCATCAATGTCGAGATCTACATAAAACCCGTCGGAGGGGGTGGTGTTCTCTTCTGCAACAGTAATTAAGCAAACATGAGTACAAAGGTACTCAGTAAGTCTTACAACAGATCCTACTATACATGCAACATTCTCAAGAAGGATAGTGGGGTTATTGCAGCAAGCTATCTTTGACTCTTGGCTAAGCTATCCTATGAGACACCACTTGTAAAATAGTTCTCGCACACGAGTCCACTAATCACCATCACAATACTCCACCGTGGATCCTCCCTCGTCATCCTACGAGAGGGCCATCCACGGTACTCACACTTATCTTGAATCTTTTAGTAGTAACCATTAACTTGTCTATGAACTGCATAAGCGACCAAGTAGTCCTTTACCGCAGATGCGGCTATTTGAATAGTTTTATACCCTGCAGGGGTGTACTTCGTCACACATGTTTCCACCACTTAGCGTCTGCACACGACATGTGCTCGGCAGACTTCAACCGAAAGCCGACGTGGGTGTAGACCACAACCTGACTAACCACACAAGTCTCTAGTCTAGGTTTATCGCCTATTCGGGTTCCATCCGCAAGGAAATCCGGTCGGGGTGTCCTCAACGGCCCCAAACGATGTGTGCAGGGTTCCCGAGACACCAAACGGGCGACTCGGTACACCGGTCCATGAGCCTACCGCATCACAGCCCACCCCTAAGGTCAGCGCTGCGCACGGCCTCCAGCAACTACAAACACCAAAAACTACTTGCAACTCCTGGACAGAGGACGAGAGGGGTCAGTAAGTCGAGCGGGTCATATTTCAGGGCCCAATGTGTGGTAGTAGCTGAATCTTAAATCATGCATATAGATCTCAGTTCTTAAGGACGACCTCAATGAAACAACCCACCATGTACTCCTACATGGCCTCTCATCGATACCTTTACCAAATCATGTTCAACACTTCACTCTCATTACCGACACAACCATTCACTCTAGTTCATCACCCCGACGAGCCAGACCTGACATGACTCTAAGCATAGCAAGCATAGCATGGTAGGAAACACAAACATGGCTCAATCAACTCCTACACATGCTAGTGGGTTTCATCTAGTTACTGTGGCAATGACAGGTCATGCAGAGGAAGTGGGTTCAACTACCGCAACACATAGAAGTTTGAAACGCGTTGTCTTAATGCAGTAAACAGGAGCAGAAGCAAGAATATGGGTTTGTATCAAAATGATCAATGGGGTTACTTGCCTGATGGAGTAGTAGTAGGGTACTGCCCTTCAGTCGGATATTGGAAGGTATCCTCGAAGGCAGAACCTACCACGAAAGACACCACGGAACACAATCATCACATGGCAATATGCAACAATATGATGCATGCTATGACATGGAAATATGGTGTGTCTTGGCTAATGCATTGTAAAATAGGTTGGTTTGAGTCCATTTTATTCAAAGATTGAAATAGAACTCATGATATTAAGTCATATAAGTGCATTAGCTTGTTCACTTAAACAGCAAGGTTAAAGTGTTCTGATATGCATGAAACCATTACAGATGGAAAGATTGGATTTTTCTGATCATTTTTCATATATAAATCTTTGCATTTGGAGTTACAGATTAATTTCTATGGATTTTTGAAGTTTAGACCAACTTCTGGAATTTCCTGTATAAGAATAATTCCAGAAATTGAATTACCGCGTCAGCATTGCGTCAGGGTGATGTAAGCAGGTCAAAGGCGCCAGCCCAGGTCAAACCTGACGGCTGGGACCCACATGTCAGTGTAACAACTAACTAACAGAGTTAGTTAGTGTTATGTTAGCACTAATCTAGGTTAATTAGGGCCTGGGCCCACATGTCAGTGAGTCAACCCATTAACTAAATTGGTTAGCGTTAACTAATCTAACACTAAACTAAACAGGGGCATGGCCCACATGTCAGTGACCCTGGGAGGGTCAAATTGGGCCCACCCGAGGTCAAACTGGGTCAGCGGAGTCAAACTCGCCGGCGTTTAGCCACCGGCGAGGCCAGACGCGGCGGGGCAGTGCGGGTTTCGTGCTTCGGCGACCAAAACGACAGCGGAGCATGTCTACGTGATGCGGGGTGTGAGCCGCGTCGAGTGGTGGTGGTGGTTGGGCTCGGGGTCGCCGGAAACAACACCGGCGACGAGCTGTGCGGCTGCCGGAGTTCGAGCGAGGCCGAACCCGTCGCTAGGGGGCACGGCAAGGGGCGTGCGGTGGTGCTACGGGTTTCTGGCGATGCGGTGAGTGTAGTGTACAAGGTGGGGTGGCCGGAGCGTCGTCGGTGACGAGCTCGGCGGCGGCGCGTGCGGTGAAGTTTCGTGCGGTCGCTATGGTGCTCGAGAGAGAGAACGGGAAGGATGGGGAGGTGGCTGAGCTCACAGCGATCACGACGGAGCAGACGGCGAGGTTGGGGACAAGCTGGTGCGGCGGTGACGGTGAAGGGGATCTCCGGCGGTGGTGGAGTTGGGCGAGGTCGTTGCAGTGGCTTCGGGGCAAGCGAGCGCTCGGGGCTCGGCCTTCTCGACGGAGAGGAGGGCGGCGGCGCTTCTGGACGCGGTGGCGCGACGCGGGGACGATGGTGGGCGCGTCTACGTCGGCGGTGCGGCAGCGGCAGCGTCGGCCATGGCAGGAGAGGGCGAGGGAGAGAGGCAGGGGGCATGTGGGGGTGTCCAGGCGGTCGAGGGGGCAACGTGGAGGTTGACCAGCATGTCTAGAGGCGAAGCGGCAAGCAGGTGGCGCCGTGGCGAGCTCGCGCACGCCGGCGTCACCTCCCTGCCTGCCTGGCGGGGAAGAAGCAGTTGGCTGGCATGGGCCAGCACAGTGCTGGGCCGCCAGGTGGGCTGGGTGGTGGGTTGCGGCCAGGTAAGTTGTTTTTCCTTTATTTTTTGTTTTCTTTTATTTCTGCAAGTTTGTGGCATTTCTAAAAAAACCTAGGCATTTCCAAAATTCACCAAACTGCACATGCTCACTGTATGGAACATATCCAACATGGAACATTTCAGTTTGGGATTATTTGGACATTTAAAATATTTACTAGCATTTAAATTCCCAAATGCAAGTTACATATGATTTAATTCAATGATCTTGTGATGACCTAGAAAATTGTGAACCCATTTTGTCAGAGGTTCTAACCCAAGACAAAAGGGTGGACTTTTTAGAAGGGCATTTTCAGGTTCATTGAAAATGATTTTAGTAAAGCCTAGTTGTTTTCAGCGGGGCTGGGGGTTCTGTCATCCCCATTTCAAATTTCTGGAAAAGTTAACATGATGCAACACTCAAATGCATGAACTAGCTAGGATGTGACAGAAAGATGATGGTAGCAACTACACGGTCTGGGCCCGTAACTTGAGGATTATCCTCATTGCTGCACAGAAGAATTATGTCCTAGAAGCACCGCTGGGTGCCAAACCCACTGCAAGAGCAACGCCAGATGTTATGAACGTCTGGCAGAGCAAAGCTGATGACTACTCGATAGTTCAGTGTGCCATGCTTTACGGCTTAGAACCGGGACTTGAATGACGTTTTGAATGTCATGGAGCATATGAGATGTTCCAGGAGTGTAAGTTAATATTTCAAGCAAATGCCCGGATTGGGAGATATGAATTCTCCAATAAGTTCTACAACTACAAAATGGAGGAGAATAGCTCTGTCAGTGAGCACATACTCAGAATGTCTGGGTACCACAATCACTTGACTCAGCTGGGAGTTAATCTTTCAGTTGATAGTGTCATTGACAGAGTTCTTCAGTCACTGCCACCAAGCTACAAAAGCTTCATGATGAACTATAATATGCAAGGGATGGATAAGACAATTCCCGAGCTCTTCACAATGCTAAAGGTTGCGGAGGTAGAAATCAAGAAGGAGCATCAAGTGTTGATGGTCAATAAGACCACTAGTTTCAAGAAGAAGGGCAAAGGGAAGAAGGGGAACTTGAAGAAGAACGGCAAGCAAGTTGCTGCTCAAGTGAAGAAGTCCAAGTCTGGACCTAAGCCTGAGACTGAGTGCTTCTACTTCAAAGGAACTGATCACTAGAAGCGGAACTGCCCCAAGTATTTGGCAGGGAAGAAGGATGGCAAAGTGAAAGGTATATTTGATATACATGTTATTGATGTGTACCTTACTAATGCTCGCAGTAGCGCCTGGGTATTTGATACTGGTTCTGTTGCTAATATTTGCAACTCGAAACAGGGGCTACGGATTAAGCGAAGATTGGCTAAGGACGACGTGACGATGCTCGTGGGAAATGGTTCCAAAGTCGATGTGATCACCGTCGGCACGCTACCTCTACATCTACCTTTGGGATTAGTTTTAAACCTGAATAATTGTTATTTGGTGCTGGCGTTAAGCATGGACATTATATCTGGATCTTGTTTGATGCGAGATGGTTATACATTTAAATCAAAGATTAATGGTTGTACTATTTATATGAGTAATATCTTTTATGGTCATTGTCGGTGTCAAAACCGGCGGATCTCGGGTAGGGGGTCCCGAACTGTGCGTCTAAGGCGGATGGTAACAGGAGGCAGGGGACACGATGTTTTACCCAGGTTCGGGCCCTCTTGATGGAGGTAAAACCCTACGTCCTGCTTGATTATTCTTGATAATATGAGTAGTACAAGAGTTGATCTACCAAGAGATCGGAGAGGCTAAACCCTAGAAGCTAGCCTATGGTATGATTGTATGTTGTCCTATGGACTAAAACCCTCCGGTTTATATAGACACCGGAGGGGGCTAGGGTTACACAAGGTCGGTTACAAAGGAGGGGTTATGCATGTCCGTATTTCCTAGCTTTCCTTCCACGCCAAGTAGAGTCCCATCCGGACACGGGACGAAGTCTTCAATCTCGTATCTTCATAGTCCAACAGTCCGGCCAAAGGATATAGTCCGGCTATCCGGAGACCCCCTAATCCAGGACTCCCTCAGTAGCCCCTGAACCAGGCTTCAATGACGATGAGTCTGGCGCGCAGTGTTGTCTTCGGCATTGCAAGGCGGGTTCCTCCTCTAAATAAACCATGGAAGAGTTTGAATACAAGGATAGTGTCCGACCCTGCAAAATAAGTTCCACATTCCACCGTAGAGAGAATAATATTTCCATAAATCTAATCTGCTGACACATTTTGGCAGCATGACATCACGCCATGGCCCGGTAATTATTTGAACCATTTTTCTTTAACCAACCCCGCACATAACGCGAGGCGGTTTCTTGACACGTCTTGTCAAAGCAGAGATCGTGTTCCCCTTATTGCGGGATTCTCATCAATACGGACGTGGGTAACCCAACCACGCCTATGGCACTTGGGGGATAAGTGAGTTTTACCAGGCTAGTGGGGGCGCATAGTTTAGTCCGCCCTTATAAAGGGATAAGATCTCACCTTTTTCTACCCACACCTTCTTCCTCCTTTCTCATCCATTCTCGCGCACTCGAGCTCCAGCGCCCAAGTCCACATCCTTCTCCTCAACTCTCTCTTAAACATGTCCGGAGCGGGAGGCAAGTGGATGGCCTCCTCCGTCACGGAGGGGCACATCAAAAAGTTACGTGGAGCCGGATACTTAGCCGCGGATATCGCGCATCGGCTGCCAGCTGCGGGGCAGATCGTCCCTACCCCGGAACCTCACGAAAGGGTGGTCTTCCTCCCCCACTTCGTCCACGGACTAGGGTTTCCCCTCCATCCATTCATCCGCGGACTCATGTTCTATTATGGGGTGGACTTTCATGATCTGGCCCCGAATTTCATCCTCAACATCTTGGCGTTCATCGTCGTGTGCGAGGCCTTCCTCCGCATCCGGCCCCACTTCGTCATATGGCTGAAGACCTTAATTACCAAGCCGAAGGTAGTAGGCAGCCAACAAGCGGAATGCAGCGGAGCCATGGTGGGCAAAATGCCCAACGTTACATGGCTCGAGGGCTCCTTCATGGAGACCATAAAGGGGTGGCAGTCGGGGTGGTTCTACATCACTGAGCCGCGCGACGCCAACTGGGCGGCGGCCCCCGAGTTCCGATTCGGAATCCCCACGCGGCTCACTTCCTGGAAGGAGAAGGGCCTTTCTTGGGGCTCTTCGGTGGAGCTGGACGGACTCCAGAAGTGTATCCGGAACATGACAAGCAAGAAACTTAAGCTTGTCAACATAGTCCAGGTCATGCTCTTCCGCCGGATCCTCCCGTGTCAACAACGAGATTTCAACTTATGGGAGTTCGACCCGGCCCAGCACTAGACTCTACACGAGCTCTTCGACATGACGCATAAGGACGTCTGGAGGGTGCTGTTCAAGGGCGTCGAGGTCCCTCCTTCTCTTACCGAGGACCGCGGGCTAAGCGCAAAGCGCCCTGTGCATTCGGTAAGTTCTGTACATCTGGTAGGATATTTATTTCGCATAGCTTAACCATGTGCGGGGTCTGAGCTCCCATGCCTTTGACAGGACTGGGTGGAAACATCAGAGCAAATTAACTGTCCAGCCCCTCTGCCCGAAGACCCTACGGACGCTCTCCTGACGGAGATGCAGACTCCGGCTCCTTATGAGGTGCCGGAGAAGACCAAGAAGAAGGCCAAGGGAACCCGAAAGAGTTCCCGGTGCCAGGTGGTATTGGAGTCATCGTCCGATAACACCGAGACGCACTCCTCCCATGAAAACTAGGAGAAGGAAGACGAAGACTCTCCCCCTCCAGCCGGGGGGACAAGAAAAGGAAGGCCGCCCCAACCGGGGAGGCCGAAGGGTCCAAGAAGGGAAGGACTCTCCTTCCGGACTGTTCCACCACCGCCGCCGATGGCGGAGACGAGTGGCTGCTCAGGGCCAAGCCCCTGGCGAAGTTGTAAGTATTCGGATACCAGAGTAACTCATAGCATACTTTAGTTGCACTGCTTCTCCTAACATCGAATATGATTATGTAGTCCGCCCCAAGCCCGTATCGACGTATCATCGTCGGACGGTTCCTTGGACTCGTCAGACATGGATAGTGATACACTTCCAACCGCCACCTGTCCTTGCCCTACGGACAATGCCGAGGTACTGTCTCAAGGGGCACCGAGCCGGGGGGAGACAGTCCCGGAGGCACCTCAAGGCGACCTTCCGGACTCCAGGAGCAAAGGGAGCAAGGCTCCCAGGGGCTCCAAGTCCGGCCCGCAGCCAGACACTGCGCCGGAACCTCCAGTGGTTCCGGACTCGGGCAGGCGGCCCCCTTCCAAGAGGGGCAAGCCGTCCGTGCCGGTGACCTCTGTCCATCCAGAGGTATCGGACGAACTGCTGGGAGCGCTTAGCAGCGCTTCCATCGACAAAGAGCACCGCACTATTATGAGTGCGGTGATCAAGAAGGTTCAGTCCGCCAAGAGCGGACTGACTGAAGCTTGTACCAGCCTTCTAACAAGCTTTGAGGTAAGTACTTAAAATATAAGAAAAATATTACCGCATAGACAGTAGCCCCTGATGCTTTGTTTGGTGTTCACAAAGAAAAGCCGAATAGAGGATCGAATAATATCTAAGGAGTCTAATATAAGTATGTCTGTATGCGTATGCAGGCTTCGCTGCTGACCTCTGCCGCACTGACTGCGGAGGTCGCCGCACTGAAGCAGGACTTCGAGCGGTCCGAGAAGGAGCTCGGCCTTGCCAAGAGGCAGCTCGAGGAGAAGAAAGGTAAGTAATACCTTGTCTAAAAAAAGAAAATGTGGTTGCGAACTGACAGGATCATCATGAATGTGCCAGGGGCCACGACCGAAGTGGCGACCCTGAAGCAAGCGCTGTCCGAGGCCTAAAACAAAGCGGCCAAGGAGCGCACCAAGCGGGAAAAATAAGAGGCACGGGTGGGCGAGGTGCAACAAGAGCTCCAGGCTCTCGTGAAGAAGCACGAGGCTTTGGATCTTGACTCGAAGATGCGAGAGTACGAGCTTGCTGCAGCCCTCGAGAGCACAAAGCATGCCAAGGTTGAAGCCCAAAAGGCCCTCCAGGAAATTGAGGCGATGAGGAAGATAGCGGCGGGTAAGGCATTCAATATGCAAAGTAAGCATGTGAAAGTAAATTACTTGTTACTTACCCGAGTCCAGAGCTCTCCAGGAGCATTCATAGATTTTCCCTGCAGCATGTCTGAAGCCGCGAAATATTACCAGGCCGAGGAAGGAAGCTTGATGGAGAAGTTGTTCTAGTGTTAGTATACTGGGACCGAACATCCGATGCCTATGAGCGAGCAGCTAAAGTAACTGGTCGAGCTGCACAAGGCAGCCGAACAGGCCATGAGGGGCCTTATAGTCCGGATGTGGCCTGGCGACTCCCTTTCCAATAGCTACTTCGGCTGGTGAGGCGGCTTGTGGATGCCTGCCCACAGCTGGAGGCCATAAAGCGGTCCGTCTGCATCGAAGGTGCACGCCGGGCCTTTGCCCGTGCGAAGGTGCATTGGGCCAAGATGGACGCCGAGAAGCTGGTGAAGGAGGGGCCGCCGCAGGGCAAGGAGCATCGCCATCCTGAGATGTATTATGAGGGTGTCCTGAAGGGTGCCCGTCTTGTGGCGGACGAGTGTGCGAAGGATGTAATTTTTGAATAAACTTGCTCGTGTGATCCTGTATTATGAAAACTTGTTCATATGCTCTATGCAACGCTTGTCTGTGCGGCTGTTTATCAAATCTGAGAGATGGCCAGTCGTCGGCTTCTGCCCCCATGCCACGAGTGCTGGGGTGTTCGGGATAAACCTGAGCACTCTTTTTCCCATTGTTGGGTCCTTCGAGGGAGGTGCTTAGCACCACGAACAAGGCAACCGGACTATAATGCTTTATCACTCTCACTTAGCCATAGAAGTCTACAATTTTAAATTTGGGCGAAGCCCCTAGTATTCGGAAGGCCGAATTCGGGGCGCTATACACGCCTTAAGCTAGACAAAGCCGACTCCTCGTTCTAAGCGGCATAAGTCTTTAGGGACTCGAGACCTCTCGAACAGCGACCAGCTCTCGCCTTCATGACAGTCAGTTTTAGCTTTCTCTACTGAGGTGCTTAGCCCAGCTGAACCGGGGCACAATCGCAGTAGTTCTCCCAGTGCTACCTTAGCCGATATAGCGGAACATAAGGTACTAAAACATGGGAGCCGGGCAAACCCAACTATTGACCCAAGACATGATTCGGAGCTGATGCATATAATGCTATAAGTTCGGGGTGCCGCACTATGGAAAGTGTTCGGACTTCTCACACCGTATTATGGGGTAATGCTTAAGCCCCTGGCGTATTGGCCGTACCAAAGTGTACAGGTGCTGAATGTCATGAATGAACACACACACACACACAGATATATATATATATATATATATATATATATATATATATATATATATATATATAGAAAGTCTATTAGTAACCCTGGGTGAAGACGCTCCCCTCCGACGCACCTGGTCTCGGTGTGGTTGTCGCACCACTCCTTTTCCCGGCCAATGTATTTCATTTTCCATTTTTATTTATGTTGCTTACGGTTTTTTTGTGGACCAAACCCACTCCCCGCAGTTTCTGGACCTATTCTAACTGCAAACGGGGCAAGCGATGGGAGGTTTCGGCGGCGAGCGGTAGCTGCGTGCGGCGTTGGTCCGGCCCCGTTTTCCGGCGGCGGGGTCGAGGCGGGTAGTGCTGAGGGAGGCTTCGTGGCTGGTGGTGGCCTCCTCGGCCGGCCGCCCCGTGGGAGGCTTCGCGGCATGGTGGTTAGCCTGCACCTTGCGGGTAACCTCGACGACGTTGATCACTATGGATAGCTCGACAAGTTCACCGAGGAGGCATTTTTACCTCCGCCATGTTGTGTTTCTCTCTCGTCTTGAACGACGGAGGCAGCGGTTCGGCCGCTCGGTGATCTCGGTGTGCATAGAGGAGGGCTGTGTGTCGCGGCGGCAGCCAACAGGAGATGCAGCGGCTCGACCTCCTCTGTGACCTCATCTCCAGTTGAAATTAACAAGGCTGCCTCCCTGAACTCGCGCCGGCTGGAATCAATTGCGGCCTAGGTAACTCAGCGCCACTAGAGCTTCAGGTGCCTCACAAGTCACAAGGTTAGGAAATTTTATTTACTTGTGTCACCCCAACCTAGCTACAGATCCTGTCAATTTTCCTCTAGCACTAGAGCTTCAGGTGCCTCACAAGTCACAAGTCACTAGAGCTTCAGGTGATTCTCGTGACTGTAGGAGCATTCTTGATTGTGAAATATGATCATTGCTTCAAACTCTCCATTTCGTGCATTTAACTATTCGATCCAATTATTTAATATTCTTTAATATGGTGGATCAGAATAGGATAAAGCTATGATGATTGTGTGATTGATTTTTACCTGAAGTTGTGAATGATGGCTTAGTTGTAGGAGCTTGTCTTGGTTAATTCAATTAGTCCTCCCCCGGTGACCTCCTCCCCCCGTGTGGCGGCGCCGCGCCGCACCGGGGCCTCCCCGCCGGCCCCCCCTCTCCTCCCCGCCGAGCCTCCCTCTCCTTCCACCGCCGCCGCCGAGGGCATCGCAGGCTAAGCCTGCGGGCCGCGGTGGCGGCAGCGGCAATCTTCCTCGGCCGGCGATCGGATCTGGGTGGCGGCGACCCACTGCGGCCGATCCAAGTGCGATGGCGCAGGCCGGTGGTGACCAGGGTTGTCGTGCTGGTGGCGGCAATGAAGAGATCACGTCGGCGGCTAGGGTGTCCGATCTGGATCCCATTCAGATCTGGATGGTGGTTCCTCGAGCCTTCGTGCACATCCTTTGTTCCGGCACGGCAAGCGGCCTCCGGACTAGGCACGTGACACGAGGATGTCGGGGGCTCCGGCCCTTGGCGTGAAGGTGGTCGGCTAGATGGTTGTGGATTCTCGCATCCAGTCCCGGCGTACAGTGGGGAAACGGGGCTGCCGGTGAAAACCGTGCTATGACTCGTGTCATGGCGGGCGATGGCGGCGTTTTTGCGTCGTTATCTTGTTGAAGACATCGCCTCTGCAGCTTTTGTCGACTTGCTTGCGCTGCTCTGGGTGAAAACCTTGATCCGGAGTTTCCGGATCGGATGATGGCAGTGCTTTTGGGGCGTCGTTTTCCCTCATGGGGGCATCATTTTTTGAGCAGCAGCTGGATGCAGGACCAGAGGACGGATTCTTTGGTGGAGCGGTGCGGCATCTCACTCATTGATGGCGGCGGGTCTAGGCGGCATGGCGCTGTGGTGACTCTGCGTCCGATGCACGGAGATGGACTCGCGCAGGAGGGTGACGCGGTCTGGCGTCGTGGTGGCGTCGACGGCAGCTAGACCGGGCAACGTACATGCAACAGTACAGCTCTGAAGATGGATTGGGGGCAGGTGGCTGCGGCGGCCTCAGACCCGGTAGGCGTCCTGGTTGAGGAGTGCGCCGGACTAGTAGGTGACCCATACCCGGCAGGCGTCCTGGATGGGACCTCAGGTCTTAGATGTTACGTTTGGCTGCGAGATCTGTTTGGTACTAGGCCCAGACTATCAGCATCCTTCATCTATTGGATAGGAGTAGCGACACTTTTGTTGCCTAGACGGTGGCTTCAGTCTTACTGTTGTATGACTTTGTAAGGTCTTGTGTGAATAATTAATAAAGTGGCTGCATGCATCGTCCAGATGCAGAGGCTGGGGGTCCTCCTCCATTTCCAAAAAAAAACTGAAAGAAATTTAAAGGAGGCCAATCAAATTCTTTGTTCTGT
Organism: Triticum dicoccoides; assembly: GCF_002162155.2. NCBI lineage: Eukaryota > Viridiplantae > Streptophyta > Magnoliopsida > Poales > Poaceae > Triticum > Triticum dicoccoides. The sequence continues at coordinate 517,587,184 of NC_041390.1, read as the reverse complement.
CATGGTATTCTGAAAACCAACTTGCAGCTTGGTATTGTAAGGGAAAGGAGAGTACGCATTTGCTACTGGTCTTGTTTGCTTTTGTAGTAAGAAGTTACAACTTTTTTATGTTGTTACTTTTTTTTGGGGTTTCAAGCGAATCGTTGTTTTCAAATTCAGTGTCAATTATATTTTCATGGGAGGCCCATCTGAAGTGCTTACCTCATAGAACAAGCCTCCGAGGCAGAGTCCAATTTTGTGTTTGAGCCCTCAGAGCTCAATTTCTACAACTTCAACACATATTCATGTATAAGCAGAATTGTGTTCTTTAATCCACTTCACATGGTGCTCACTAACTGTTTGAATGCACCAAGGAGCTGATAAACTGCAGATTTTTTAGTGTTTTTTCCATTTATGTTGCTTATATAGCTCAAGCCTAAATTCTGCAAGCTTTTAGTAGTTAAGGTTGTCTTACTATTTTCATTTGGCTTTATTTGTTTCAGAAATCAAAAGTTCTATCATCAAATTTTAGTCGACGAGGTAAATCCTGCTAGCCACATGTGTCATGGCGGCGGCGGCTCGCCGCCACCATTCCCATTTCATCTTCGCTCTGCAAGGTAATAGAAGGAGGGCTCTAATGGGAATGATGCTTGCCACCCCCACCTTCATGACTGCTCCAGATCCATTCAAGGTGGTCATCACTGTTAAATCGTCCAGTGAGCTCAGTACCGTCCTACTCTCCCTAAAATGCACAGTTGCAGAAACAACATCTATTGTGCACCAAAAAGGATAATTGCCCATGTGTAAAATGAGATTTATATATCAAAAGTTTTTGTCTGTTGATATTTTGGCGGTTCTCTTCCCTTCTGCACTGCTGCTGGAAGTGATGAGAGAATTTGTGCATACAGTTGTGGTCATTAGTAAATATATCATTCGAGTTGAAAGGTTGGAGCGTATGCATTAACATTTTCAAGTGGATACTTTGGTACTTGATTTTATAATCATTTGAAATCCGAATATCACGTTGCATTGTGATATTTCTAACTGAAAATTTTCACTATTAGTTATGCATATTTTGGTGGAATTTCTAACACTGTTGTTCTTTCAAGCATATAATGTTCTTTAGAAATTTAATAGTTCATACTGGAATCCTTTTGAATGTATAGTTTTATTATGTTTTCAAAATTTTAAGCAGATAATGGATGAACATGTTTTTTTTGCATCACCATGCTTTGTATCTAGTTTTACAACATCACCGTGTATAGTCTGTGTTTGTGTTTGTTCTAGATTGTCTGCTGCACACCCAGGTGATTTGGTCTCGTATATCTCTTATAAAATAGAAAGTCTCTGATCACCAAATCCGTATAGGTCATAGTGAGACATTTCTCAGAAATACTACTCCGGTATGCGGCACCGTTTGGTAGTTCTATGTACACTGACTCACTGACCCGTAGGGTTTTCTTTATTTTGTAGTACTACATGTGTGCAAGAATAAATAAAATGTGGTCGTCTCCATAGACTTTTGAGCTGTTCCAATTTGTATTAGATCTGCAATATTTATGTAAGTTCAGTTTTTGTTATTTTTTAATTCAAGTTGGGAGAGTATTAATATTGATAGTAGTTGTGGTTCTAGTTGGAGTAATTTATCATACCACCTGACCTAAGGATATTTGTGTCTGGCTCAATCAAGTGTCATATCATTTCTTTCAGGCTTACAAGCTCAGCGGTTCGTAGAAATCTGCAGTTTTTAGTTAAGTGGTTAGTGTTTAGATATTCTTGTGATAGATCATTAAGACATTCTGGCTTTTCTTGATTAAATGTTCTGTTTTCTGTAATCGAAGATTCACAATGGATGATTGAGAATGATAAAGCTAAGCCGGATACAAGTGCGGAAGTACAAAGGCAGGATGCTCTTGTTGTTGGTCCTGCAGTTACAATTGTTGGCATGTTTGTAAGATGCAAAATGAGATCTCCGCCATGAATTTTTGAGACCTCCACCCTCGTCCCACCAGCGAATTGGTGCAATGGTGGCCTGGCATGCCAAAATTTTAGAGCCCGTCCAAACAAGATGTGACACTTCAGTAGACTCCAATAGTTCGGCTCAGAAGGTGAGGGATTTAATCTGAGCAGCCCTTATGAACATGAGCATCTTTGCCTGAATCAGAATGGTGTCATGTTTTGGCAAGCCAAGTCCTTCCTAGTGCTCAACTTTAGTTCGTTAAAATAGTTATTATCGATTTTAATCCACTCAGGAAGAATGTGGACATGCGTCTGAAGAGTAATAACACGAATTACAGAAAGCAGCGATGCTAATGCTGAATAGATCCATTTTTCGCGTCTAAACCTGACGGACAATGCAGCCTATCCAAAAAAAATGATGCCGTAACTTTACATCGCAGTCTCATTTTCCCTACTGTGCTTTTTGGGCGTGTGGACAGATTTGTCTTGGCCATAATCTCACTTCATAGCCAACCAAATCTTACCTCACCTCCCTTCTCTCGTTGTGGTGTTTCCATAGATTCTGTAGAGGGTAATCTTACCTCACAAGCCTTCTATTTCCTACGTGGATGCATGCTAGCTTGACTCATTGCGTGGTTGGTTGGGGTGAGGAATAAGAATTCCTCACCCAGGGTGACGAATAGCGCGACCCTATATATATAAAGGAAGAATAGAGAATGCGGTAATAGTCAGTGCTATGCATTGTTTATTCAAAAAGGTGCGTCGAAGCAGAATGATACAAGTAGTGCGATAAGCAAAAAGTAGGACTATTTGACATGTCCCCTCCAAGGGCAAGCTGAGGAATGGTATTTAAAGCAGGTATTTCACTCGTTGTCAGAGACCACCTCGGAGTTCCGTGGTGCGACGTAGCTTTCTGCCTCCTTGGTTGTTGCATCGTATGTCCGGTAACCGTACTGCCGGACGGGGTTTCCAGAGATTAAAGTCCTGAAAGAGAGAAAAATAACAAAGCGGGAAGCCCCTAGTGCAGTTGAGCCGCGTCTTGGGGCATGTCGTAGTCGTGCCCCCCTCCCCACCTATGCCCATGGTATTTTCAATGCGTAATTATGTACGCATGGCACGGATTTCGCCGTTTGGTTGGTACTGGGGTGGGGGCTGCATTGCTATGCGAGCTCAAAACGTGCCAGACGGTCTTGTTGCCGATTACTCCGGGCGCGCTTGAAGGTGTCTGGGTCTTGAATCGCCGCACTGGTGGATTGCCTTAATAGGCTGCTTTGCGCTTCTACTGCGAGGGCCGTAGTGTGCTCCTCCGTGCGGAGAGAGCGCTCTATGTTTCCATTGACTGTGATGACCCCCCGAGGTCCTAGCATCTTGAGCTTGAGGTATGCATAATGCGGTACCGCATTGAATCTCGCAAATGCGATTCGCCCGAGCAGCGCATGATAGCCACTGCGGAACGGGACTATATCGAAGATTAACTCCTCGCTCCGGAAGTTATCCGGGGATCCGAAGACCACTTCTAGTGTGACTGAGCCTGTGCAATGGGCCTCTACACCTGGTATGACGCCTTTGAAGGTCGTTTTTGTGGGTTTGATCCTTGAGGGGTCTATACCCATTTTGCGCACTGTGTCTTGATAAAGCAGGTTCAGGGTGCCGCCGCCGTCCATAAGGACTCGAGTGAGGTGAAATCCTTCAATGATTGGGTCTAGGACCAGTGCGGCGAATCCGCCATGACGGATACTAGTGGGGTGGTCCCTGCGATCGAAGGTGATCGGAGAGGAGGACCATGGGTTGAACTTTGGGGCGACTGGCTCCAACGCATGTACGTCCCTTAGCGCACGCTTCTGCTCCCTCTTGGGGATGTGGGTTGCATATATCATGTTCACCGTCCGCATTTGTGGGTGGGGACCTCTTCTGTCCTCCGGTGTTCTGCCGGGGCTCTTCCTCGTCATCGCTATGTAGCCCCTTGTCTTTGTTTTCGGCGTTTAACTTGTCGACCTGCTTGAACACCCAACATTCCCTGTTGGTGTGGTTGGCTGGCTTGTCAGGGGTGCCATGTATTTGGCACGAGTGATCGAGTATACGGTCCAAACTGGACGGGCCCGGAGTGCTTCTTTTGAATGGTTTTTTCCGCTGACCGGGTTTAGAGCCTCTGAATCCAGCATTGACTGCCATGTCCTTGGTATTGTCGCTATTGACGCGGAGCTTATGTTTGTTGCAACGTGACCTGCCATTGCTATCCTTGGTATCTGAAGTATCGTGGTTCTTTGATATGTTATTGCTGCGAGCCAGCCAGCTGTCTTCTCCCGCGCAAAAGCAGGTCATGAGTGTCGTGAGCGCTGCCATAGATTTCGGCTTTTCCTGGCCAAGGTGCCGGGCGAGCAACTCGTCGCGGATGTTGTGCTTAAAAGCTGCTAGGGCCTCTGCATCCGGACAATCGACGATTTGATTTTTCTTTGTCAGGAACCGTGTCCAGAATCGCCTGGCCGATTCCTCTGGCTGCTGGATTATGTGGCTCAAGTCATCGGCATCTGGTGGCCACACATAAGTGCCCTGGAAGTTGTCAAGGAATGCGGCTTCCAGATCCTCCCAACAGCCAATGGATTCTGCTGGCAGGCTGTTGAGCCAATGCCGAGCTGGTCCTTTGAGCTTGAGTGGGAGGTATTTGATGGCGTGTAGATCATCACCGCGGGCCATGTGGATGTGCAGGAGGAAGTCCTCGATCCATACCGCAGGATATGTTGTGCCATCGTATGATTCGATATTTACGGGTTTGAAACCCTCTGGGATTTGGTGATCCATTACTTCGTCTGTGAAGCATATGGGGTGTGCGGCGCCTCTGTAGTGGGCTATGTCGCGACGCAGCTCGAATGATTCTTGTCCGCTGTGTTCGGCCCGGCCGGATTGACTTTTACTGTATCCGGCGTGACGGTTATCGTCTCGCGTAGTGGCGTGCCCTCGTGATCCATAGATCGATCTCGTGTGTTTTGCTTTGTCCTCCAATACGTCTCGCAGGTCTAGCATGTTTCCCCATGCCTTGTCATTTTTATTTGAGTGGCGTCGGGGTGTGGGCTGAGTTTTTGGTTGAAATGCCTCTCTATCGCGGCCACGAGGTGGCCGATCAGTAGCGTCATATGCTGGAGATGTAGGTTTTAATGCTTCCTCCTCTAGTCGGGGTAGCAACCTGCGCTTTGGATAACTCTTGGAGGGGCGCTCGAGTTCATATTCCTCGGCCGCAAGGACTTCGGTCCATCTGTCAGCTAGCAAATCTTGATCAGCTTGGAGCTACTGCTGCTTTTTCTTAAGGCTATTTGCCGTGGCTATAAGCCTGCGCTTAAAGCGCTCTTGTTCGGCGGGATCCTCCGGCACGACAAATTCATCGTCGTCGAGGCTTGCCTCGTCTTCGGAGGGAGGCATGTAATTATCATCCTCCGCCTCTCCATCTGCCGCTCTCTCGGGAGGGCTGGCTTCTCCATCCTCCTGCTCTAAATCTTGCTGGAGGGGGTTGTTGTTGTCTTCGGCACTGTCTGGAGTGCTATTATCTCTTGTGCCGGTGTCACCGCTTTTGCTTTGGCGAGACTTAGAGCGGTGCCGCTGACGTTAGCGCTTGGGTTGCTTCTTGGAGGGGTCATCCTCCGCTGTCTCGTCGACATTGCCTTCTTTGGGTGTGTCCACCATGTATATATCATATGATGAGGTGGATGTCCAGTGCCCTGTGGGCAGTGGTTCTTCTTCGTCTCCCACATCGTCGTCCATACTGTCGATGTCTTCAGAGTCGAAGTCGAGCATGTCGATCAAATTGTCGACAGTGGCAAGTAAGTGGGTGGTGGGTGGGCGGCGAATTTCTTCGTCATCCGCATCCCAATCCTGCCGAACATAGTTTGGCCAGGACTCCCCTGACAGGGAGAGGGACCTTAGTGAGTTCAGTATGTTGCCAAAGGGCGAGTGCTGAAAGATATCCGCGGAGGTGAACTCCATGATCGGCGCCCAGTCAGATTCGATAGGCACGGGCGCAGGCGGTTCGGAGTCCGTGGCCGGGGAAGAATCCGGTAGTTCGGCGTCACGGCTCCCGTGAGGGGTAAGGTCGATACTCGGCTTGATCGCCGCTGAGAGTACGGCCTCCGGGGCGGGGTCTATCCACCCGTCCATGGATGGCACAATTGGCTCCAAATTGAGGGTCGAAGCGGTCGCCGGTGTGGTCTCCTGAACACTGTCCGACGACAGAGCTAAATCATGCTCATCGTGACCGTGCGGCACTCAGCCGGGGCTCGAATCCATCGAAGATCAAGTCTCCGCGGATGTCAGCCATGTAGTTTAAGCTTCCAAACCTGACCTGGTGGCCAGGGGCGTAGCTCTCGATCTGCTCTAGATGGCCAAGCGAGTTGGCCCGCAGTGCGAAGCCGCCGAATACAAAGATCCGTCCGGGGAGAAAAGTCTCACCCTGGATTGCATCGCTATCGATGATCGAAGGAGCCATCAAGCCTAACGGCGACGACACAGAGGAACTCTCAATGAAAGCACCAATGTCGGTGTCAAAACCGGCGGATCTCGGGTAGGGGGTCCCGAACTGTGCATCTAAGGCGGATGGTAACAGGAGGCAGGGGACACGATGTTTTACCCAGGTTCGGGCCCTCTTGATGGAGGTAAAACCCTACGTCCTGCTTGATTATTCTTGATAATATGAGTAGTACAAGAGTTGATCTACCACGAGATCGGAGAGGCTAAACCCTAGAAGCTAGCCTATGGTATGATTGTATGTTGTCCTATGGACTAAAACCCTCCGGTTTATATAGACACCGGAGGGGGCTAGGGTTACACAAGGTCGGTTACAAAGGAGGGGATATGCATATCCATATTGCCTAGCTTGCCTTCCACGCCAAGTAGAGTCCCATCCGGACACGGGACGAAGTCTTCAATCTCGTATCTTCATAGTCCAACAGTCCGGCCAAAGAATATAGTCTGGCTGTCCGGAGACCCCCTAATCCAGGACTCCCTCAGTCATGAACCCTTGATGAGTGGTCTATTTTTACTAAATCTTGATAGTAGTGATACACATATTCATAGTATTGAAGCCAAAAGATGTAAGTTTAATAATTATAGTGCAACTTATTTGTGGCACTACCATTTAGGTCAAATTAGTGTAAAGCGCATGAAGAAACTCCATGCTGATGGGCTTTTGGAATCACTTGATTATGAATCACTTGATGCTTGTGAACCATGTTTCATGGGCAAGATGACTAAGATTCCGTTCTCCGGAACAATGGAGCGAGCAACAGACTTGTTGGAAATAATACATACTGATGTATGCAGTCCAATGAGTGTTGATGCTCGCGGCGGATATCATTATTTTCTGACCTTCACAGATGATTTAAGCAGATATGGGTATATCTACTTAATGAAACATAAGTCTGAAACATTTGAAAAGTTCAAAGAATTTCAGAGTGAAGTGGAAAATCATCGTAACAAGAAAATAAAGTTTCTATGATCTTATCATGGAGGAGAATATTTCAGTTACGAGTTTGGTCTTCACTTGAAACAATGCGGAATAGTTTCGCAACTCACGCCACCCGGAACACCACAACGTATGTGTCCAAACGGTGTAATCATACTTTATTAGATATGGTGCGATCTATGATGTCTCTTACTGATTTACCGCTATCGTTTTGGGGTTATGCTTTAGAGATAGCCGCATTCATATTAAATAGGGCACCATCTAAATCCGTTGAGATGACACCATAGGAACTGTGGTTTGGCAAGAAACTCAAGTTGTTGTTTCTTAAAGTTTGGGGCTGCGATGCTTATGTGAAAAAGCTTCAACCTGATAAGCTCGAACCCAAATCGGAGAAATGTGTCTTCATAGGATACCTAAAGGAGACTGTTAGGTACACCTTCTATCATAGACCTGAAGGCAAGATATTCGTTGCTAAGAATGGATCCTTTCTAGAGAAGGAATTTCTCTCGAAAGAAGTGAATGGGAGGAAAGTAAAACTTGATAAGGTAACTGTACCTGCTCCCTTATTGGAAAGTAGTTCATCATAGAAATCAGTTCCAGCGATTCCTACACCAATTAGTGAGGAAGTGTCCAATCATTTTCATTACTCAACATATTATTCAATAGCAATTCAGCTTGATCAACAGTTCTTTGCCTGAAAACACAACCAACACAACTATCCAGGTGGTCTCTGGAAGCATCAGTTAGTCCATTATAAAAGATATCAAGTATTTCATTTTTCTTGAGAGGATGATCAGGCAAAGCATTAAGTAATCGGAGAAGCCTCCCCCAAGCTTGTGGGAGACTCTCTTCTTCAATTTGCACAAAATTATATATTTCCCTTAAAGCAACTTGTTTCTTATGAGCGGGGAAATATTTAGTAGAGAAGTAATAAATCATATCCTGGGGACTACGCACACAACCAGGATCAAGAGAATTAAACCATGTTTTAGCATCACCCTTTAATGAGAATGGAAACAACTTAAGGATATAATAATAGCGAGTTTTCTCATCATTAGTGAACAGGGTGGCTATATCATTTAATTTAGTAAGATGTGCCACAACAGTTTCAGATTCATAGCCATAAAAAGGATCGGATTCAACCAAAGTAATTATATCAGGATCGACAGAGAAATCATAATCCTTATCAGTAATAAAGATATGTGAAGTAGCAAAAGCAGGGTCATATTTCATTCTAGCATTCAAAGACTTTTCTTTAAGCTTAGCTAATAATTTCTTAAGATCAGATCTATCATTGCAAGCAAGAAAGTCTCTAGCAGTTTCTTCATCCATAACATAACCCTTAGGAACAACAGGCAATTCATATCTAGGGGGAGAATCTTCATCATCACTTTCATCAATATTATCAGTTTCAATAATTTCATTCTCTCTAGCCCTAGCAAGTTGTTCATCAAGAAATTCACCTAGTGGCATAGTAGTATCAAGCATAGAAGTAGTTTCATCATAAGTATCATGCAAAGAAGAAGTGGCATCATCAATAACATGCGACCTATCAAAATCAATAGCATGTGTAGGTGTCGCAAGTTTACTCAAAACAGAAGGTGAATCAAGTGCACAGCTAGATGGCAGTTCCTTACCTCCCCTCTTAGTTGAGGGAAAAATCTTGGTTCTTTAATCTTTCAAGTTCTTCATAGTGACCAGCAGATATAAATCCCAAGTGACTCAAAGAATAGAGCTATGCTCCCTGGCAACGGCGCCAGAAAATAGTCTTGATAACCCACAAGTATAGGGGATCGCAACAGTTTTCGAGGGTAGAGTATTCAACCCAAATTTATTGATTCGACACAAGGGGAGCCAAAGAATATTCTCAAGTATTAGCAGCTGAGTTGTCAATTCAACCACACCTGGAAACTTAATATCTGCAGTAAGGTATTTAGTAGAAAAGTAATATGATAATAATGGTAATGGTAGCAAAAGTAATATTTTTGGGTTTTATAGTGATTGTAGCAGTAGCAACGGAAAAGTAAATAAGCGAAGAACAATATATGAAAAGCTCGTAGGCATTGGATCGGTGATGGAGAATTATGTCGGATGCGATCGATCATGCAACAGTTATAACATAGGGTGACACAAAACTAGCTCCAGTTCATCAATGTGATGTAGGCATGTATTCCGAATATAGTCATACGTGCTTACGGAAAAGAACTTGCATGACATCTTTTGTCCTACCCTCCCGTGGCAGCGGGGTCCTATTGGAAACTAAGGGATATTAAGGCCTCCTTTTGATAGAGTACCGGACCAAAGCATTAACACATAGTGAATACACGAACTCCTCAAACTACGGTCATCACCGATAATGGTCCCGATTATTGTCACTTCAGGGTTAACGGATCATAACACATAATAGGTGACTATATACTTGCAAGATAGGATCAGGAACTCACATATATTCATGAAAACATAATAGGTTTAGATATGAAATCATGGCACTTGGGCCGACAAGCATTAAGCATAGCAAAGTCATGGCAACATCAATCTCAGAACATATTGGATACTAGGGATCAAACCCTAACAAAACTAACTCGATTACATGATAAATCTCATCCAACTCATCACCGTCCAGCAAGCCTACGATGGAATTACTCACGCACGGCGGTGAGCTTCATGAAATTGGTGATGGAGGAAGGTTGATGATGACGATGGCGACGGATTCCCCTCTCCGGAGCCCCGAAAGGACTCCAGACCAGCCCTCCCGAGAGAGTTTAGGGCTTGGCGGCGGCTCCGTATCGTAAAAAGCGATGAATCATTCTCTGTGGTTTTTTCTCCCCGAAAGTGAACATATGGAGTCAAGGTGGACGTCGGTGGAGCGTCAGGGGGCCCACGAGGCAGGGGGCGCCCCCAGGAGGGTAGGCGCGCCCCCCACCCTCGTGGACAGGGTGTGGGCCCCCTGACATGGATTCTTCTTCCAGTATTTTTTATATACTCCAAAAATAATCTCCGTTGATTTTCAGGACATTCCGAGAACTTTTATTTTTGCACAAAAATAACACCATGGCAATTCTGCTGAAAACAACGTCAGTCCGGGTTAGTTCCATTCAAATCATGCTAGTTAGAGTCCAAAACAAGGGCAAAAGTGTTTGGAAAAGTAGATACAACGGAGACATATCAACTCCCCCAAGCTTAAACCTTTGCTTGTCCTCAAGCAATTCAGTTGATAAACTGAAAGTGGTAAACAAAAACTTTTACAAACTTTGTTTGCTCTTGTTGTTGTAAATATGTAAAGCCAGCATTCAAGTTTTCAGCAAAGATTATGAACTAACCATATTCACAATGACATTTAGGTCTCATGTTTACTCATATCAATGGCATAATCAGCTAGCGAGCAATAATAACAAATCTCGGATGACAACACTTTCTCAAAATAATCATGATATGATATAACAAGATGGTATCTCGCTAGTCCTTTCTGAGACCGCAAAACATAAATGCAGAGCACCTTTAAAGATCAAGGACTGACTAGACATTGTAATTCATGGTAAAAGAGATCCAGTCACAGTCATACTCAATGTAAACTAACAGTAATGGATGCAAATGACAGCGGTGCTCTCCAACTGGTGCTTTTTAATAAGAGGATGATGACTCAACATAAAAGTAAATAGATAAGCCCTTCGCAGAGGGAAGCAGGGACTTGTAGAGGTGCTAGAGCTCGGTTTTGAAATAGAGATGAATAATATTTTGAGCGGTATATGATACGTCTCCAACGTATCTATAATTTTTTATTGTTCCATGCTATATTATTTTCTGTTTTGGACATTATTGGGCTTTATTATACACTTTTATATTATTTTTGGGACTAACCTATTAACCGGAGGCCCAGCCCAAAATTGCTGTTTTTGCCTATTTCAGAGTTTCGCAGAAAAAAAATATCAAACGGAGTCCAAACGGAATGAAACTTCGGGAACATTATCCAGAGGACTTGGACCCTACGTCAAGAAAGCTACCAGGAAGGCACGAGGTAGGGGGGCGCCTACCCCCCAGGTGCGCCCTCCACCCTCGTGGGTCCCATGTTGCTCCACCGACATACTTCTTCCTCCTATATATACCTATGTACCCCCAAACTACCAGATACGGAGCCAAAAACCTAATTCCACCGCCGCAACCTTCTATACCCATGAGATCCCATTTTGGGGCCTTTTCCGGAGCTCCGCTGGAGAGGGCATCGATCACGGAGGGCTTCTACATAAACACCATAGCCTCTCCGATGATGTGTGAGTAATTTACCTCAGATCTTTGGGTCCATAGTTATTAGCTAGATGGCTTCTTCTCTCTCTTTGGATCTCAATACAAAGTTCTCCACGATTCTTGTGGAGATCTATTCGATGTAATCTTCTTTTGTGGTGTGTTTGTTGAGACCGATGAATTGTGGGTTTATGATCAAGTTTATCTATGAACAATATTTGAATCTTCTCTGAATTATTTTATGTATGATTGGTTATCTTTGCAAGTCTCTTTGAATTATCAGTTTGGTTTGGCCTACTAGATTGATCTTTCTTGCAATGGGAGAAGTGCTTAGCTTTGGGTTCAATCTTGCGGTGTCCTTTCCCAGTGACAGTAGGGGCAGCAAGGCATGTATTGTATTGTTGCCATCGAGGATAACAAGATGAGGTTTATATCATATTGCATGAGTTTATCCCTCTACATCATGTCATCTTACTTAAAGCGTTACTCTGTTCTTTTGAACTTAATACTCTAGATGCATGCTGGATAGCGGTCGATGTGTGGAGTAATAGTAGTAGATGCAGGAAGGAGTCAGTCTACTTGTCTTGGACGTGATGCCTATATACATGATCATACCTAGATATTCTCATAACTATGCTCAATTATGTCAATTTCTCAACAGTAATTTGTTTTCCCACCATAATACTTATGCTTTAGAGAGAAGCCACTAGTCAAACCTATGGCCCCCGGGTCTATTTTCCATCATATTAATCTCCCATCAACAAGCTATTTCTGGCATAGTTTTTATTTCGCTTTATTTACTTTGCATCGTCATCATAAAAATACCAACAATATTATCTTATCATATCTATCAGATCTCACTTTCGTAAGTGCGCCTTTCTTGCTTGCCCCTAACCAGAATAAAGGTCACAATGAAACTTTGATAAATTGGACTCCGCTAAGACCCGCTTGATATGAGTAGATTGCCCTGAGTATTTTACTTTGACAAGACAAAATCACTTGTTTTTTAGCTATATGAGAAAGAGCTGGCGTGTGGGATTGACAACCCCTTTATTGTGTTGGTTGCGAGGATTTTATTAGTTTGTGTAGGTGCGAGGGACTCGTGCGTGGCCTCCTACTGGATTGATACCTTGGTTCTCAAAAACTGAGGGAAATAGTTATGCTACTTTGCTGCATCACCCTTTCGTCTTCAAGGGAAAACCAACACAGTGCTCAAGAGGTAGCAAGAAGGATTTCTGGCACCGTTGCCGGGGAGTCTACGCAAAAGTCAACATACCAAGTACCCATCACAAACCCTTATCTCCCGCATTACATTATTTGCCATTTGCCTCTCCCCCACTTCACCCTTGCCGTTTTATTCGCCCTCTCTTTTCCGTTCGCCTCTTTTTTTCGCATGCTTCTTGTTTGCTCGTGTGTTGGATCGCTTGCTTGTCACGATGGCTCTACCTAGATTTGGTGATCTTCTCCTTAAAAGGTTAGAAGAGATCGAAAGCAACGTTAGGAGTTTTTGGTCTTACAATTTGAGCATAATAATTTCTTTAGAAACGAGCTTAAGGAACAAAAAAGCTTTATGGGTTATATGAATAAAGAGCTCCATGATATGTATAAAGAATTTTATGGTTTGAAATCTCAGATTGCTCATCTTGAGAAGTCAATAGCTAAAGTTTCGGATAAGCAGGCCACCTTAGTTAATAAGATGGCCGCTAAGCCGGATTTTTTTGGGAAAATAAAGATGAAGATCTAAAAGTTATTGATGTGTCCCCTATTAAATCTTTGTTTTGCAATATGAATCTTGATAATGATGGGACTGAATATGACCCACTTTTACCTAGAAGGCGTTCCAAAAATTCGGAGTTTTTAGATCTTGATGCAAAAGTTGGTAAAAGTGGAATTGAAGAGATCAAAACTCTAGATATTAATGAACCAACTATTTTGGATTTCAAGGATTTTAATTATGATAATTGCTCTTTGATAGATTGTATTTCCTTGTTGCAATCCGTGCTAAATTCGCCACATGCTTATAATCAAAATAAAGCCTTTACCAAACATATCGTTGATGATTTGATGCAATCTTATGAAGAAAAACTTGAGTTGGAAGTTTCTATCCCTAGAAAACTTTATGATGAGTGGGAACCTACTATTAAAATTAAAATTAAATATCATGAATGCTATGCTTTGTGTGATTTGGGTGCTAGTGTTTCCACGATTCCAAAGACTTTGTGTGATTTGCCAGGTTTCCGTGATTTTGATGATTGCTCTTTAAACTTGCACCTTGCGGATTCCACCATTAAGAAACCTATGGGAAGAATTAATTATGTTCTTATTGTTGCAAATAGGAATCATGTGCCCATAGATTTTATTGTTCTTGATATAGATTGCAATCCTTCATGTCCTATTATTCTTGGTAGACCTTTCCTTAGAACGATTGGTGCAATTATTGATATGAAGGAAGGGAATATTAGATTCCAATTTCCGTTAAGGAAAGGAATGAAACACTTCCATAGAAATAAAATAAAATTACCTTATGAGTCTATTATGAGAGCCACTTGTGGATTGCCTACCAAAGATGGCAATACCTAGATCTATCTTCGCTTTTATGCCTAGCTAGGGGCGTTAAACGATAGCGCTTGTTGGGAGGCAACCCAATTTTATTTTTATTCCTTGCTTTTTGCTCCTGTTTAGTAATAGATAATTTATCTAGCATCTGTTTTGGTTGTGTTTTTTGTGTTTAATTAGTGTTTGTGCCAAGTAGAACCGTTGGGAAGACTTGGGGAAAGTCTTTTTGATCTTGCTGTAAAAAACAGAAACTTTAGCGCTCACGAGAATTGCTGCCATTTTTATTTGGAAAGTGCTATTTAGTTAATTATTTTTGCAGACGATTAATAGATAAATTACTCACGTCCACAAATTTAGTTTAGAATTTTTGGGGTTCCAGAAGTTTGCGTTAGTCACAGATTACTACATACTGTTCTGTTTTCGACAGATTCTGTTTTTCATGTGTTGTTTGCTTATTTTGATGAATCTATGGCTAGTAAAATAGTTTATAAACCATAGAGAAGTTTGAATACAGTAGGTTTGACACCAATATAAATAAAGAATGATTCATTACAGTACCTTGAAGTGGTGTTTTGTTTTCTTTCGCTAACGGAGCTCGCGATATTTTCTATTTTGAGTTTTGTGTTGTGAAGTTTTCAAGTTTTGGGTTAAGTTTTGATGGATTATGGAACAAGGAGTGTCAAGAGCCTAAGCTTGGGGATGCCCATGGCACCCCAAGGTAAAATTCAATGAAACACAAAAGCCTAAGCTTGGGGATGCCCCGGAAGGCATCCCCTTTTTTCATCTACTTCCATCGGTAACTTTACTTGGAGCCATATTTTTATTCACCACATGATATGTGTTTTGCTTGGAGCGTCTTGTATTATTTGAGTCTTTATTTTTTTAGTTTACCACAATCATCCTTGCTGTACACACCTTTTGAGAGAGACTGACATGATTTGAAAATTATTAGAATACTCTATGTGCTTCACTTATATCTTTTGAGCTATGTAGTTTTTGCTCTAGTGCTTCACTTATATCTTTTAGAGCACAGTGGTGGATTTGTTTTATATAAACTATTGTTCTATCATGTTTCACTTAGATTATTTTGAGAGTCCTACAAAATAGCATGGTAATTTGCGTTAATTATGATAGGCATTCAAGATTAGTAAAAGAAATATCTTATGAGTGTGTTGAATACTATGAGAAGTTTGATACTTGATAATTGTTTTGAGATATGGAGATGGTGATATTAGAGTCATGCTAGTTGAGTAGTTGTGAATTTAAGGAATACTTGTGTTGTAGTTTGTGATTCCCGTAGCATGCACGTATGGTGAACCGTTATGTGACGAAATCAGAGCATGATTTATTTATTGATTGTCTTCCTTATGAGTGGCAGTCGGGGACGAGCGATGGTCTTTTCCTACCAATCTATCCCCCTAGGAGCATGCGCGTAATACTTTGTTTCGATAACTAATAGATTTTTGCAATAAGTATGTGAGTTCTTTATGACTAATGTTGAGTCCATGGATTATGCGCACTCTCACCCTTCCACCATTGCTAGCCTCTCTAATACCGCACACTTTTCGCTGGTATCATATACCCACCATATACCTTTCTCAAAACAGCCACCATACCTACCTATTATGGCATTTCCATAGACATTCCGAGATATATTGCCATGCAACTTACCACCGTTCCGTTTACTATGACACGCTCCATCATTGTCATTTTGCTTTGCATGAACATGTAGTTGACATTGTATTTGTGGCAAAGCCACCGTTCAGAATTCTTTCATACATGTCACTCTTGATTCATTGCATATCCCGGTATACCTCCGGAGGCATTCACATAGAGTTATATTTTGTTCTAAGTATTGAGTTGTAATTGTTGAGTTGTAAGTAAATAAAAGTGTGATAATCATCATTTTTAGAGCATTGTCCCAAGTGATGAAAGGATGATGGAAACTGTGATTCCCCCACAAGTCGGGATGAGACTCCGGACTAAATAAAAAAAGGAGAGGCCATAAAAATGAGAAAAGGCCCAAATAAAAAAAAGTAAAAAGAAAGAAAAGAAGGGACAATGCTACTATCCTTTTACCACACTTGTGCTTGAAAGTAGCACCATGATCTTCATGATAGAGAGTCTCCTGTGATATCACTTTCATATACTAGTGGGAATTTTTCATTATAGAACTTGGCTTGTATATTCCAATGATGGGCTTCCTCAAAATGCCCTAGGTCTTTGTGAGCAAGCGAGTTGGATGCACACCCACTTAGTTCCTTTTGTTGAGCTTTCATATACTTATAGCTCTAGTGCATCCGTTGCATGGCAATCCCTACTCACTCACATTGATATCTATTGATGGGCATCTCCATAGCCCGTTGATACGCCTAGTTGATGTGAGACTATATTCTCCTTTTTTGTCTTCTCCACAACCACCATTCTATTCCACATATAGTGCTATGTCCATGGCTCACGCTCATGTATTACGTGAAGATTGAAAAAGTTTGAGAACACCAAAAGTATGAAACAATTGCTTGGCTTGTCATCGGGGTTGTGCATGATTTAAATACTTTGTGTGGTGAAGATAGAGCATAGCCAGACTATATGATTTTGTAGGGATAACTTTCTTTGGCCATGTTATTTTCAGAAGACATAATTGCTTAGTTAGTATGCTTGAAGTATTATTATTTCTATGTCAATATTAAACTTTTGTCTTGAATCTTTCGGATCTGAATATCCATACCACAATTAAGAGAATTACATTGAAATTATGCCAACTAGCATTCCACATCAAAAATTCTGTTTTTATCATTTACCTACTCGAGGACGAGCAGGAATTAAGCTTGGGGATGCTTGATACGTCTCCAACATATCTATAATTTTTGATTGTTCCATGCTATATTATATTCTGTTTTGGACATTATTGGGATTTATTATACACTTCTATATAATTTTTGGGACTAACCTATTAACCGGAGGCCCAACCCAGAATCGCTGTTTTTTTCCTATTCCAAAGTTTCACAGAAAAATAATATCAAACAGAGTCCAAACGGAATGAAACCCTCGGGAACGTGATTTTTGGAACGAACGTGATCCAGAGGACTTGGACCCTACGTCAAGAAAGCTACCAGGAAGGCACGAGGTAGGGGGGCGCCTACCCCCCAGGCGCGCCCTCCACCCTCGTGGGTCCCATGTTGCTCCACCGACATACTTCTTCCTCCTATATATACATATGTACCCCCAAACTACCAGATACGGAGCCAAAAACCTAATTCCACCGCCGCAACCTTCTGTACCCGTGAGATCCCATCTCGGGGCCTTTTCCAGAGCTCCGCCAGAGGGGGCATCGATCACGGAGGGCTTCTACATCAACACCATAGCCTCTCTGATGATGTGTGAGTAGTTTACCTCAGACCTTCGGGTCATAGTTAGTAGCTAGATGGCTTCTTCTCTCTCTTTGGATCTCAATACAAAGTTATCCACGATTCTCGTGGAGATCTATTCGATGTAATCTTCTTTTGCGGTGTGTTTGTTGAGATCGATGAATTGTGGGTTTATGATCAAGTTTATCTATGAACAATATTTGAATCTTCTCTGAATTCTTTTATGTATGATCGGTTATCTTTGCAAGTCTCTTCGAATTATCAGTTTGGTTTGGCCTACTAGATTGATCTTTCTTGCAATGGGAGAAGTGCTTAGCTTTGGGTTCAATCTTGTGGTGTCCTTTCCCAGTGACAGTAGGGGCAGCAAGGCACGTATTGTATTGTTGCCATCGAGGATAACAAGATGGGGTTTATATCATATTGCATGAGTTTATCCCTCTACATCATGTCATCTTACTTAAAGTGTTACTCTGTTCTTTTGAACTTAATACTCTAGATGCATGCTGGATAGCGGTCGATGTGTGGAGTAATAGTAGTAGATGCAGGTAGGAGTCGGTCTACTTGTCTCGGACGTGATGCTTATATACATGATCATACCTAGATATTCTCATAACTATGCTCAATTCTGTCAATTGCTCAACAGTAATTTGTTTACCCACCGTAATACTTATGCTTTCGAGAGAAGCCACTAGTGAAACCTATGGCCCCCGGGTATATTTTCCATCATATTAATCTCCCGTCAACACGCTATATCTGGCACCGTTTTTATTTTGCTTTGTTTACTTTGCATCTTTATCATAAAAATACCAAAAATGTTATCTTATCATATGTATCAGATCTCACTTTCGTAAGTGACCGTGAAGGGATTGACAACCCCTTTATTGCGTTGGTTGCGAGGATTTTATTTGTTTGTGTAGGTGCGAGGGACTCGTGCGTGGCCTCCTACTGGATTGATACCTTGGTTCTCAAAAACTGAGGGAAATACTTACGCTAATTTGCTGCATCACCCTTTCCTCTTCAAGGGAAAACCAACGCAGTGCTCAAGAGGTAGCAGTATACTTTCATTTTCAACATAACAACCAAGAGATCTCGATATCTTCCATGCTACACACATTATAGGAGGTTCCCAAGCAGAATGGTAATGTTTATACTCCCCCACCACCAACAAGCATCAATCCATGGCTTGCCCGAAACAACGGGTGCCTCCAACTAACAACAATCTTGGGGGAGTTTTGTTTGTGATTATTTTGATTTGATTTGAGCATGGGACTGGGCATCCCGATGACCAGCCATTTTCTCGTGAATGAGGAGCGGAGTCCACTCCTCTTGAGAATAACCCGCCTAGCATGGAAGATACAGACAACCCTAGTTGATACATGAGCTATTCGAGCATACAAAACAGAATGTTTATTTGAAGGTTTAGAGTTTGGCACATACAAATTTACTTGGAACGGCAGGTAGATACCGTATATAGGAAGGTATGGTGGACTCATATGGAATAACTTTGGGGTTTATGGAGTTGGATGCACAAGTAGTATTCCCGCTTAGTACAAGTGAAGGCTAGAAAAAGACTGGGAAGCGACCAGCTAGAGAGCAACAACAGTCATGGACATGCATTAAAATTAATCAACACTGTGACGCCCCCGATTTAATCGTACACTAAACATACACGCAAACGTGTACGATCAAGATCAGGGACTCACGGGAAGATATCACAACACAACTCTACAAATAAAATAAGTCATACAAGCATCATATTACAAGCCAGGGGCCTCGAGGGCTCGAATACAAGAGCTCGATCATAGACGAGTCAGCGGAAGCAACAATATCTGAGTACAGACATAAATTAAACAAGTTTGCCTTAAGAAGGCTAGCACAAACTGGGATACAGATCGAAAGAGGCGCAGGCCTCCTGCCTGGGATCCTCCTAACTACTCCTGGTCGTCGTCAGCGGGCATCCGTAGTAGTAGGCACCTCTGGGTAGTAGGAGTCGTCGTCGAAGGTGGCGTCTGGCTCCTGGGCTCCAACATCTGGTTGCGACAACCAAGTAGAAGGGATAGGGGGAAAAGAGGGAGAAAGCAACCGTGAGTACTCATCCAAAGTACTCGCAAGCAAGGAGCTATACTACATATGTATGCATTGGTATCAAATGGATTAAGGGAATCATATGTGGACTGAACTGCAGAAAGCCGGAATAAGGGGGGGATAGCTAGTCCTTTCGAAGACTACGCTTCTGGCAGCCTCCATCTTGCAGCATGTAGAAGAGAGTAGACTGAAGTCCTCCAAGTAGCATCGCATAGCATAATCCTAACCGATGATCCTCCCCTCATCGCCCTGTGAGAGAGCGATCCCCGGTTGTATCTGGCACTTGGAAGGGTGTGTTTTATTAAGTATCCGGTTCTAGTTGTCATAAGGTCAAGGTACAACTCCAAGTCGTCCTGTTACCGAAGATCACGGCTATTCGAATAGATTAACTTCCCTGCAGGGGTGCACCACATTCCCCAACACGCTTGATCCCATTTGGCCGGACACACTTTCCTGGGTCATGCCCGACCGCGGAAGATCAACACGTCGCAGCCCCACCTAGGCACAACAGAGAGGTCAGCACGCCGGTCTAAACCTAAGCGCACAGGGGTCTGGGCCCATCGCCCATAGCACACCTGCACGTTGCGAACGCGGCCGGAAGCAGAACTAGCCCCCTTAATACAAGAGTAGGCTTACGTTCCAACCCGGCGCGCGCCGCTCAGTCGCTGACGTCACGAAGGCTTCGGCTGATACCACGACGTCGGGATACCCATAACTACTCCCGCGTAGATGGTTAGTGCGTATAGACCAAATGGCCAGACTCAGATCAAAAACCCAGATCTCGTTAAGCGTGTTAAGTATCCGCGAACGCCGACCAGGGCCAGGCTCACCTCTCTCCTAGGTGGTCTCAACCTGCCCTGTCGCTCCGCCTCAAAGTAACAGTCGGGGGCCGTCGGGAACCCAGGCCCACCTCTACCGGGATGGAGCCACCTGCCCCTTCAGCCCCCATCTCCGAACAGTATCACAGGTAATGTAACAGTGTAAAGTATATAGTATATGCCCGTGATCACCTCCCGAAGTGATCACGGCCCAGTAGTATAGCATGGCAGACGAACAAGAGTGTAGGGCCACTGATGGAACACTAGCATCCTATACTAAGCAGTAGGATAGCAGGTAAAGGTAACAACAGTAGTAGCAAGGACAGGCTATGCAGCAGTATAGGATTAACTGAAAGCAGTAACATGCTACACTACTCTAATGCAAGCAATATAGAGAAGAATAGGCGATATCTGGTGATCAAGGGGGGGGGGGCTTGCCTGGTTGCTCTGGCAAGAGAGAGGGGTCGTCAACACCGTAGTCGTACTGGGTAGCAGCGGCGTCGGTCTCGGTGTCTAGCGAGAGAAGAGGGGGAAGAAACAATAAATACTTAAGCAAACAGATGCATAGCGATGCATGACAAGACAGGTATCGGTGCTAGGGTGCCCTAACGCGGTATGAGGCGATACCGGTGAAAGGGAGGGAACATCCGGGAAAGTATCCCCGATGTTTTGCGTTTTCGAGCAAAGGAGCCAGAGGGAGAAAGTTGCGAGTTTGATATGTTAGGATTGCATGGCGGACGAACGGGCTGCGTAGCTGGGTTCGTCTCGCCGTTCTGAGCAACTTTCATGTACAAAGTATTTTGATCCGAGTTACGTTTATTTTCTATGATTTATCAAAGTTTTATGTATTTCTAAAATTTATTTAATTAATTAAATCGAACATTATCCAGAATAGTGAAAGGTGATGTCAGCATGACATCACCATGACATCAGCAGGTCAAACTCAGTTGACTGGAGTCAAACATAACCAGTGGGTCCAGTGGGACCCACCTGTCATTGAGACAAAGGTTAAATAGGATTTGTTTAAACTAAATAGGATTATTTAAGTGTGGGCCTAATTAGTCAGTGACAGATTAGTGTTTTAATTAGCAAGTTAATTAATCAGGATTAATTAACTAATTAATTAATTATTTTTAGTTATATATATATATTTTTTAAATCTCTTTTTTTGTTAAAATGTTCTGGGCGTGGGGGCCCTTGATCAGTGGCCCTGGCTGGCCTAGCGGGCGCTGGGCGAGCGGGTTAGTGGGCAGGCGCCCGTGGAGGCCGGACCTGGGCACGCACGGCACCAGGGGGCTCGGGCTCCACGGCTGGGCGCGGCCTCCGACGAGGCCGCCGGTCAGCGCAGAATGGAGGGGGGACCGCGGCCAGCGGCAGGAGCCCCGGACGCCATGGAGCGACGAGGGTGGCGTCAGGGCGTGGCCGGGCGGAGGCGGGGTTGGCACGGCTGCGCGCGGACAGCAGCCGCAGCAACAACGCGGCGAGGGCAGTGGCTGGGCACGGGCGGCCAACGCGGTGACGGCAGCGCATGGAGTGTGGGCGCGCAGGGAGGTGGCCAGCGCGCGACAGCGGGTCACAGGTGCGGCAACCACGTGCTCCTCGGGAGCTCGGGCGCGACGGCGGGGGCGACCTACGGCGACAGGAGGGAAAGGAGATGGGGAAAAAGGAGGAGGGGGCCTCACCGGGCCCTGTAGGTGTGCAATAGTGTGCGCGAGGAGGAGTCGGGGAGGCGCCGGAGCTCGAGGCGGCGGCGGTCGACGACGGGACGGCGACGGGGTGGCGATGACGACTAGCGACGGCGTCGGTTCGACGACGAGGCGAGGTTGCGGTCAGGCAGGTGTTGCGCAAAGGAGAGGAGGGCGAGGAGGAGTCCGGGAGGCGAGCATCGACGCGACGGGGTCGACAACGGCGGGCGTCAGGGCGGCGCGGTCGCCAGGTCTGCGCCCCCGATCTCGATCCAGATCGGGGGGAGGGAGAGAGTGGCGTGGGGAGAGTGGGTTAGGGATCGGGGAGTGGGGGGTTAGTGGGGTTATAGGCCGAGGTGTGGGCCGGCCTGGGGTTGGCCTGGTGGGATGGCCAACTGGGCCACGAGGCCCACTTGGGGAGGGGGGTTTCTGTTTTTCCCTTTCCATTTCTTTTATTTTGGAAAAACAGGATAGCTACTGTTTTGGATGAAAACAAGGCATCAAAAGAGACCTTTGTTGAATGTGAAATTTAGCAAATAATTCAGGTACAACATTGTAGTGTTGCCTAAAAAGTTTCAGGGCCAATGGAATTGTTCAAGCATTTTTATAAATTGGAAAGGTTAATAAATATGTTGTTGGACCACTAAATACAATTCCATGGGCACTTGGAAATCCAAAAGAGGTCGGTTCCAACATGACAATTATCCAGGGATTCTTTGCCACACATTGAACATTTTAGCTATCATGTTTCGCAAATTTGAAATTTTGACTTAAATTTTTGATTTCGAATGAGAACAGAGATTTGGATCAGGTGAGGATTAGCAACAGTAGGAGTGATGACCTGGCACAATTAGCAGAGGTTACTGTAGCTTAATTACCCGGGCGTCACAAACACCGAATACAAGCAAGAGTAGGATATAATGCACCATGAACATAAATATCGTAGAGGCTATGTTGATTTTGTTTCAACTACATGCATGACCATGTGCCAAGTCAAGCCACTCGAATCGTTCAAAGGAGGATACCACCCTATCATATCACATCACAACCATTTTAATAGCATGTTGGCACGCAAGGTAAACCATTATAAACTCCTAGCTAATTAAGCATGGCATAAGCAACTACAATCTCTAATTGTCATTGCAAACATGTTTCTTTCATAATAGGCTGAATCAGGAACGATGAACTAATCATATTTACAGAAACAAGAGAGGTCGAGTTCATACCAGCTTTTCTCATCTCAACCAGTTCATCATATATCATCATTATTGCCTTTCACTTGCACTTCCGAATAGTGTGGATAATAATAATAGTGCACGTGCATTGGACTAAGCTAAAATCTGCAAGCATTCAATTCAAGAGAGAAGACAAGGTAATATGGGATCTTTGTTAGATCAACAATAATGCATATAATAGCCACTCAACATTTTCTTATGGTCTTCTCCTCTCGACCCCCAAAGGAAAGAAAAGAAACAAAACTATTTACATGGGAAAGCTCCCAACAAGCAAAAGAAGAACGAGAAATAGTTTTGGGTTTTCCTTTTAATTACTACTACTACAGGCATGGAAAGTAAACTAGCTAAAAACTACAACTATTTTTTTGTTTTTTCTTAAGGTTTTTCAAACACACAAGAAGGAAGCGAGAAAATGAAAATAAAGTAGCATGGATGATACAATGAAAAAGTATGAGCACCGACAATTGGCATGAGTGTGTGAACATAAATATAATGTCGGTGAGAGATGCGTACTCCCCCAAGCTTAGGCTTTTGGCCTAAGTTGGTCTATGCCCATGGATCAAAATTGTAGCTGGGGTCGTACTGAGAAGGGTCCTCAGATTGCCACTGGCTGGCGATCTCCTCCGGATTCCACTGATAAACAGACTGACGGTGAGGGTTAGATTGTGGCTCTGGCTCTGCAGCTGACATCTGGCTCCGGTAGGCATGAATGTCCTCCGACGGAACAAGGTACTTGCCTGAAAATATGTCAAACAAAGAGGGCACGGGCAAGGTAATAAACTCACAATATTTTTGTTAAATATCAATTTATATTTAAGTGTCTTATTCTTATCCTTAACAATAAACTCATGTGCTACCATACTCTTATAACCTAGAGCAATAGGGGGCAACAACTTTTCCTTTTTCTCATAATGCCTGATAGGTATGTTAAAGTGTGCAGCAAGGCGCGAGGCAAAGATGCCTCCAAGGACGGGGCCCTTAGTACGGTTCAGATTTCTCCGTCTAGCAACAATAGCGCCTAAGCTGAAAGTAGTATCATGAAACAAGGCATGGTGCAAAATAGCAATATCAGGAGCACTAAGGTTCCCACAGTTCCCGCGACCAATTAAGCATCTACTAGCAAATATTGTGAAGTAACGTAAAACAGGAAAATGTATGCTAGTGATTCTCGCATCGGAAACTTTCCTCGTTTCCCCTACAATAATCATATCAATAAATCCCTCCACAACATTACGATGTGGTTCCTCTATGCTGCCCTCAAAGGGTATCAAACAGACCCGGCAAAAATCATAAATTGACATCTCCTTATGCTCATCATATAAATAAAATTCCACCGAAGGTGTTGATCTCCTAGCATGGAAATGAAAATTTTGCACAAAGATATTGGTGAGTAAGAGGTACAGTTCACGCTGTTCGTGGATGAAGGCGGTGAGGCCTGCATTCTCAGCCAAATGATAAAAATCTTCATAAATCCCGGCCTCTCTCAAGAACTCATCACAAGGCCATTCACATGGCCGAACCTCCGCAGGACGAGGGAGATTATACTTGGGCTTCTTGTTCTCTTCACTTTGCTTATCCTTCGAGCTTCGGCTCGATGAGCCCCTCAAAAATCTCTTCATCTTTTTTGAAAATTTCTGAATTTTTTAGTAACTTAAAATAAAAGTGAACCAAACTCAACAAAATTGATAGCAACTATTCCTACAAGTGCCTAGAGGCTATATCATGCATTAAAACTACTTTTGACCACATAAATTTGACATGCAAGCTCAAGAACAAGGTCACCTAAGCAGCAAAAATTTGCAATAAATAAAGCACTAGAACAAAAACTAATTGGACCATTGGAGGAGTCACATACCAAAGAACAATCCCCCAAAGCAGTTTTGTGAGAGGAACTTTGAGCAAGGAGATCGAAAATGGCAGCAAGATGAGCTAGAACTCGGGTTTGAGCTGGCTAGTGATTTTTTTGGGAGGAAAAAGGAGTGTGTGGTGACTGGAATAAGTGGAGTTGACCCACGTGGGGTCCACGAGGCAGGGGCGCGCCCTCCACCCTCGTGGGCACGTGGCTGCTCCCCCTGCTGTGTTTTCAGTGCCAGATATTCTCAAATATTTTAGAAAAAAACATATTTAAATTTCAGGTCATTTGGAGAATTTCTATTTTCGGGGTATTTTTTATTGCATGGATAATTCAGAAAAGCAGACAGCAAATACTATTTTTGCTTTATTTAATATAAATAACAGAAAGTAAAAAGAGGGTACAGAGAGTTGTGCTTTCTAACTTCATCCATCTCATGCTCATCAAAGGGAATCCACTAACAAGGTTGATCAGGTCTTGTTAACAAACTCATTCCGAATCGCATGAAACTGGAGAAATTTCGAATACCACTAGGTTACCTCAACGGGGATATGCACATCCCCAACAATAAGAATATCATATTTCTTCTTGACAGTAGGAAGAGGAAATTCAAAACCTCCAATAGTAATTGTTGAAATTTTTCCAATAGAATTGATACTGTGGACTTGAGGTTGTTTCCTCGGAAAGTGTACCATATGCTCATTAGCATTAACATGAAAAGTGACATTGCCTTTGGTGCAATCAATAACATCCCCTGCAGTATTCAAAAAGGGTCTTCCAAGAATAATAGACATACTATCATCCTCGGGAATATCATGAATAACAAAGTCTGTTAAAATAGTAATGTTTGCAACCACAACAGGAACATCCTCACAAATACCGACAGGTATAGC
The DNA here is from genome assembly GCF_002162155.2 of Triticum dicoccoides. Taxonomy (NCBI): domain Eukaryota; kingdom Viridiplantae; phylum Streptophyta; class Magnoliopsida; order Poales; family Poaceae; genus Triticum; species Triticum dicoccoides. The sequence continues at coordinate 517,561,066 of NC_041390.1, read as the reverse complement.
AGTTGATTTGTCAGCCATTTGCAAAGATATTTTAGCAGGTGCCAACTTATTCAAATTAAGTCTATGATATAAAGAGAGAGGCATAACACTAACACCGGCTCCAAGATCACATAAAGCAGTTTTAACATAGTTTCTTTTAATGGAGCATGGTATAGTTGGTACTCCTTGATCTCCAAGTTTCTTTGGTATTCCACCCTTAAAAGTATAATTAGCAAGCATGGTGGAAATTTCAGCTTCTGGTATCTTTCTTTTATTAGTAACAATTTCTTTCATGTATTTAGCATAGGGGTTCATTTTAAGCATATCAGTCAAACGCATACGCGAAAAGATAGGTCTAATCATTTCAGCAAAGTGCTCAAAATGCTCATCATCCTTTTTCTTGGATGGTTTAGGATGAAAAGTCATGGGTTTCTAAACCCATGGTTCTCTTTCCTTACCTAGCTTCTTAGCAACAAAGACTCTCTTATCATAACATTGATTCTTTGATTGTGGGTTATCAAGATCAACAACAGGTTCAATCTCTACATCATTATCATTGCTAGGTTGAGCATCAACATGAAGATCATCATTAACATTATCACTAGGTTCATGTTCATTATCAAATTGTGTTTCAGCATCAGAAATAGAAATATCATTGGGATTCTCAGGTGTGTCAACAACAGGTTCACTAGAAGCATGAAAAGTCCTATCATTTTTCTTTTTCTTCCTCTTAGAAGGACTAGGTGCAACATTAGTTCTCTGAGAATATTGCTCAATTCTCTTAGGATGGCCCTCGGGATACAAAGGTTCCTGAGTCATTTTACCACCTCTAGTCATAACTCTAGCATCATTATCATTCTTCTTATTATTTAATTCATTGAGCAAATCATTCTCAGCTTTAAGTACTTGTTCTACTTGAGTGGTAACCATAGAAGCATGTTTACTAATAAGTTTAAGTTCACCTTTAACACTAGCCATATAATCACTCATGTGTTCAAGCATATCAGCATTGCGTTTCAATTGTCTGCCAACATAAGCATTGAAGTTTTCTTGTTTAACAATAAAATTATCAAACTCATCTAAGCATTGGCTAGCAGACTTATTTCGAGGAATATCACCTTCATCAAATCTATAGAGAGAATTTACCTTTACTACCTGTGTCGGGTTATCAAGACCATGTATTTCTTCAATAGGTGGTAAATTCTTAACATCTTCAGCTTTAATACCTTTTTCTTTCATAGATTTCTTTGCCTCTTGCATATTTTCAGGACAGAGAAATAGAATACCCCTTTTCTTCAGAGTTGGCTTAGGAGTTGGTTCAGGAAGTGTCCAATTATTTTCATTAGTAAACATATTATTCAATAACAATTCAGCTTGATCAATAGTTATTTCCCTGAAAACACAACCAACACAACTATCCAGGTGGTCTCTGGAAGCATCGGTTAGTCCATTATAAAAGATATCAAGTATTTTATTTTTCTTGAGAGGATGATCAGGCAAATCATTAAGTAATCAGAGAAGCCTCCCCCAAGCTTGTGGGAGACTCTCTTCTTCAATTTGCACAAAATTATATATTTCCCTTAAAGCAACTTGTTTCTTATGAGCGGGGAAATATTTAGCAGAGAAGTAATAAATCATATCCTGGGGACTACGCACACAACCAGGATCAAGAGAATTAAACCATGTTTTAGCATCACCCTTTAATGAGAACGGAAACAACTTAAGGATATAATAATAGCGAGTTTTCTCATCATTAGTGAACAGGGTGGCTATATCATTTAATTTAGTAAGATGTGCCACAACAGTTTCAGATTCATAGCCATAAAAGGATCAGATTCAACCAAAGTAATTATCTCAGGATCGACAGAGAAATCATAATCCTTATCAGTAATAAAGATAGGTGAAGTAGCAAAAGCAGGGTCATATTTCATTCTAGCATTCAAAGACTTTTATTTAAGCTTAGCTAATAATTTCTTAAGATCAGATCTATCATTGCAAGCAAGAAAGTCTCTAGCAGTTTCTTCATCCATAACATAACCCTCAGGAACAACATTCAATTCATATCTAGGGGAGAATCTTCATCATCACTTTCATCAATATTATCAGTTTCAATAATTTCATTCTCTCTAGCCCTAGCAAGTTGTTCATCAAGAAATTCACCGAGTGGCACAGTAGTATCAAGCATAGAAGTAGTTTCATCATAAGTATCATGCAAAGAAAAAGTGGCATCATCAATAACATGCGACCTATCAAAATCAATAGCATGTGTAGGTGTCGCAAGTTTACTCAAAACAGAAGGTGAATCAAGTGCACAGCTAGATGGCAGTTCCTTACCTCCCCTCGTAGTTGAGGAAAAAATCATGGTTCTTTGATCTTTCAAGTTCTTCATAGTGACTAGAAGATATAAATCCCAAGTGACTCAAATAATAGAGCTATGCTCCCCAGCAACAGTGCCAGAAAATAGTCTTGATAACCCACAAGTATAGGGGATCGCAACAGTTTTCGAGGGTAGAGTATGCAACCTAAATTTATTAATTCGACACAAGGGGAGCCAAAGAATATTCTCAAGTATTAGCAGCTAAGTTGTCAATTCAACCACACCTGGAAACTTAATATCTGCAGCAAGGTATTTAGTAGCAAAGAAATATGATAATAATGGTAACGGTAGCAAAAGTAATATTTTTGGGTTTTATAGTGTCGCACAAAAAAGTAAATAAGCGAAGAACAATATATGAAAAGCTCGTAGGCATTGGATCGGTGATGGAGAATTATGTCGGATGCGATCGATCATGCGACAGTTATAACATAGGGTGACACAGAACTAGCTGCAGTTCATCAATGTAATGTAGGCATGTATTCCGAATATAGTCATACGTGCTTATGGAAAAGAACTTGCATGCCATCTTTTGTCCTACCCTCCCGTGGCAGCGGGGTCCTATTGGAAACTAAGGGATATTAAGGCCTCCTTTTAATAGAGTACCGGACCAAAGCATTAACACATAGTGAATACATGAACTCCTTAAACTACGGTCATCACCGATAATGGTCTCGATTATTGTCACTTCGGGTTAACAAATCATAACACATAATAGGTGACTATAGACTTGCAAGATAGGATCAAGAACTCACATATATTCATGAAAACATAATAGGTTGAGATCTGAAATCAGGGCACTCGGACCCTAGTGACAAGCATTAAGCATAGCAAAGTCATAGCAACATCAATCTCAGAACATAGTGGATACTAGGGATCAAACCCTAACAAAACTAACTCGATTACATGATAAATCTCATCCAGCCCATCACCGTCCAGCAAGCCTACGATGGAATTACTCACGCACAGTAGTGAGCATCATGAAATTGGTGATGGATGAAGGTTGATGATGACGATGGCGACGGATTCCCCTCTACGGAGCCCCGAACGGACTCCAGATCAGCCCTCCCGAGAGAGTTTAGGGCTTGGCGGCGGCTCCGTATCGTAAAACGCAATGAATCCTTCTCTCTAGTTTTTTTCTCCCCAAAAGTGAATATATGGAGTCAAGGTGGACATCGGTGGAGCGTCAAGGGGCCCACGAGGCAGGGGGCGCACCCAGGGGGATAGGCGCGCCCCCACCCTCGTGGACAGGGTGTGGGCCCCCTGACGTGGATTCTTCTTCCAGTATTTTTTATATATTCCAAAAATAATCTCCGTTGATTTTCAGGTCATTCCGAGAACTTTTATTTCTGCACAAAAATAACACCGTGGCAATTCTGCTGAAAACAACGTCAGTCCGGGTTAGTTCCATTCATGCAAATTAGAGTACAAAACAAGGGCAAAAGTGTTTGGAAAAGTAGATATGACACAGACGTATCAACAAGCCATAGAGAATAAATGGATCTTTAAGAAGAAGACTGAAGCTGACGGTAATGTTATTGTCTACAAAGGTCGACTTGTTGCGAAAGGTTTTCGACAAGTACAAAGAGTTGACTACGATGAGACCTTCTCACCCGTAGCGATGCTTAAGTCCGTCCGAATCATGTTAGCAATTGCCGCATTTTATGATTATGAAATTTGGCAAATGGATGTCAAAACTGCATTCCTTAATGGATATCTTAAAGAAGAGTTGTATATGATGCAACCAGAAGGTTTTGTCGATCCAAAAGGTGCTAACAAAGTGTGCAAGCTCCAGCGATCCATTTATGGACTGGTGCAAGCCTCTCGGAGTTGGAATATACGCTTTGATAGTGTGATCAAAGCATATGGTTTTATACAGACTTTTGGAGAAGCCTGTATTTACAAGAAAGTGAGTGGGAGCTCTGTAGCATTTCTGATATTATATGTGGATGACATATTGTTGATCGGAAATGATACTGAATTTCTGAATAGTATAAAAGGATACTTGAATGAGAATTTTTCAATGAAAGACCTCGATGAAGCTGCTTATATATTGGGAATCAAGATCTATAGAGATAAATCAATACGCTTAATTGGAATTTCACAAAGCACATACATTGATAAAGTTTTGAAGAAGTTCAAAATGGATCAAAAAAAGAAAGGGTTCTTGCCTGTGTTACACGGTATGAAGTTGATTCAGACTCAATGCCTGACCACTGTGAAAGATAGAGAGAAAATGAAAGTCATTCCCTATGCTTCAGCCATAGGTTCTATCATGTATGCAATGAAGTGTACCAGACCTGATGTGTGCCTTGCTATTAGTTTATCAGGGGGGTACCAAAGTAATCTAGGAGTGGATCACTGGACAGCAGTCAAGAACATCCTAAAATACCTGAAAAGGACTAAGGATATGTTTCTCGTTTATGGAGGTGACAAAGAGCTCGTTGTAAACGATTACGTCGATGCAAGCTTTGACACTGATTCAGATGACTCTAAGTCACAAACCGGATATGTATTTTTATTGAATGGTGGAGCTGTCAGTTGGTGCAGTTCCAAGCAGAGCGTCGTGGCGGGATCTACGTGTGAAGCGGAGTACATAGCTGCCCCGGAAGCTGCAAATGAAGGAGTCTGGATGAAGGAGTTCATATCCGATCTAGGTGTCATACCTAGTGCATCGGGTCCAATGAAAATCTTTTATGAGAATACTGGTGCAATTGCCCTAGCAAAGGAATCCAGATTTCACAAGAGAACCAAGCACATCAAGAGACACTTCAATTCCATCCGCGATCAAGTCAAGGAGGGAGACATAGAAATTTGCAAGATACATATGGATCTGAATGTTGCACACCCGTTGACTAAGCCTCTCTCACAAGCAAAACATGATCAGCACCAAGACTCCATGGGTGTTTGAATCATTATAGTGTAATCTAGATTATTGACTCTAGTGCAAGTGGGAGACTGAAGAAAATATGCCCTAGAGGCAATAATAAAGTTGTTATTTATATTTCCTTATATCATGATAAATGTTTATTATTCATGCTAGAATTATATTAACCGGAAACTTAGTACATGTGTGAATATATAGACAAACACAGTGTCACTAGTATGCCTCTACTTGACTAGCTCGTTAATCAAAGATGGTTAAGTTTCCTAGCCATAGACATGAGTTGTCATTTGATGAACGGGATCACATCATTAGAGAATGATGTGATTGACTTGACCCATCCGTTAGCTTAGCACTATGATTGTTTAGTTTATTGCTATTGCTTTCTTCATAACTTCTACATGTTCCTATGACTATGAGATTATGCAACTCCCGAATACCGGAGGAACACTTAGTGTGCTATCAAACGTCACAACATAACTGGGTGATCATAAAGATGCTCTACAGGTGTCTTCGATGGTGTTTGTTGAGTTGGCATAGATCGAGATTAGGATTTGTCACTCCGATTGTCGGAGAGGTATCTCTGGGCCCTCTTGGTAATACACATCACTATAAGTCTTGCAAGCAATGTGATTAATGAGTTAGTTACATGATGATGCATTACAGAACGAGTAAAGAGACTTGACGGTAACAAGATTGAACTAGGTATGATGACACCGACGATCGAATCTCGGGCAAGTAACATACCGATGACAAAGGGAACAACGTATGTTGTTATGCGGTCTGACCGATAAAGCTCTTCGTAGAATATGTAGGAACCAATATGAGCATCCAGGTTCCGCTATTGGTTATTGACCGGAGATGAGTCTCGGTCATGTCTACATAGTTCTCGAACCCGTAGGGTACGCACGCTTAACGTTCGATGACGATGTGTTTTGATGTACCGAAGGTAGTTCGGAGTCCCGGATGAGATCACTGACATAACGAGGAGTCTCGAAATGGTCGATACATAAAGATTGATATACTGGATGACTATATTCGAACACTAGAATGGTTCCGAGGTGTATCGGGTATTTACCGGAGTACCGGGGGGTTACCGGAACCTCCCGGGGGGTTATTGGGCCTACATGGGCTTTAGTGGAAGAGAGGAGGAGGCAGCCAAGTGGGAGGCGCGCGCCCCCCAAGCCCAATCCGAATTGGGGGGGGGGGCTTTCCTTCTCTCCCTCTTCCCCTTCGTAGTTGGACTAGGAAAGAGGGGAACCTACTCCTAGTAGGAGTAGGATTCCCCCCTTGGGGCGCGCCATATGAGGCCGGATGGCCCCCTCCTCCCCTCCTTTATATACGGGGGAGGGGGCACCCCATAGACACACAAGTTGATTTCTTAGCCGTGTGCGATGCCCCCTCCACAGATTTTCACCTCGGTCATATTGTCGTAGTGCTTAGGCGAAGCCCTGCGTCGGTAACTTCATCATCACTGTCAAGACGCCGTCGTGCTAACGAAACTCTCCCTCGGCCTCAACTGGATCTAGAGTTCAAGGGACGTCACCGAGCTGAACATGTGCAGATCACGGAGGTGCCATGCGTTCGGTACTTGATCGGTTGGATCGCGAAGACGTTCGACTACATCAACCGCGTTACTTAATGCTTCCGCTTTCGGTCTACGAGGGTACATAGACACACTCTCCTCGCTCGTTGTTTTGCTTCTCCTAGATAGATCTTGCATGATTGTAGTAAAAAAATTTAAATACCACGTTCCCCAACAACTGACACCTCTGCGGCTAAGCCACTAGCTACTGTTGCGACGTTTATTTGGTGATGCTGAGAGAGAGCGTTGGAGCTGCTGCTGTCGGAGATGTTGGAGGCAATGTTGTGATGGTCGTCAGGATGCTACTGTTGTGACAACCACCGGAGATGCCGTGAGGCAATGCAGTAACGATTTTTGAGATGCTGCAAGGTGATGTTGCAAGGCGATGCTATGACGCGACTGGTGATGCTGCGAATGAGTGTTGGGGAACGTAGTAATTTCAAAAAAATAACTACGCACACACAAGATCATGGTGATGCATAGCAACTAGAGGGGAGAGTGTTGTCCACATACCCTCGTAGACTGTTAAGCGGAAGCGTTATGACAATGCGGTTGATGTAGTCGTACGTCTTCACGATCGACCGATCCTCAGTACCGAACGTACGGCACCTCCGCGTTCAGCACGCGTTCAGCTCGGTGACGTCCCGTGAACTCACGATACAGTAGAGCTCGAGGGAGAGTTTCGTCAGAACGATGGCATGGTGACGATGTTGATGAAGCTACCGTCGCAGGTCTTCGCCTAAGCACTGCTACAGTATGACCGAGGTGGATTATGGTGGAGGGGGGCACCGCACACGGCTCGGAGAGATCAATGATCAACTTGTGCGTTCTAGGGTGCCCCTTGCCCCCGTATATAAAGGAGCAAGGGGGAGGCCGACCGACCCTTCTAGGGCGCACCAGGAGGATGAGTCCTCCTCCTAGTAGGAGTAGGACTCCCCTTTCCTACTCCTACTAGGAGGAGGAAAGGAAGGGGAAGGGGAGAAGGAAGGAGAGGGAGGAAAGGAGGAAAGGGGGGCCGTCCCCCTAGTCCAATTCGGTTTGGGCTAGGGGGGCGCGCCCCCTGCCTCCTCTCTTCCACCACTTGGCCCATGAGGCCCAATACTTCTTCCCCATATTCCCGTAACCCCCCGGTACTCCGAAAAATACCCGAATCACTCGGAACCTTTCCGATGTCCGAATATAGTTGTCCAATATATCAATCTTTACTTCTCGACCATTTTGAGACTCCTCGTCATGTCCCCGATCTCATCCGGGACTCCGAACTACCTTCGGTACATCAAATCACATAATCTCATAATACCGATCGTCACTGAACGTTAAGCGTGCGGACCCTATGGGTTCGAGAACTATGTAGACATGACCAAGACACGTCTTCGGTCAATAAACAATAGCGGAACCTGGATGTTCATATTGTCTCCTACATATTCTATGAAGATCTTTATCGGTCAAACCGCATAACAACATACATTGTTCCCTTTGTCATCGGTATGTTACTTGCCCGAGATTCGATCGTCGGTATCTCAATACCTAGTTCAATCTCGTTACCAGCAAGTCTCTTTAATCGTTCCGTAATGCATCACCCCGCAACTAACTCGTTAGTCACATCGCTTGCAAGGCTTATAGTGATGTGCATTACCGAGAGGGCCTAGAGATACCTCTCCGACAATCGGAGTGACAAATCCTAATGTCGATCTATGCCAACTCAACAAGTACCATCGGAGACACCTATAGAGCACCTTTATAATCACCCAGTTACTTTCTGACGTTTGGTAGCACATAAAGTGTTCCTTTGGTAATCGGGAGTTGCATAATCTCATAGTCATAGGAACATGTATAAGTCATGAAGAAAGCAATAGCAGTAAACTAAAACGATCAAGTGCTAAGCTAACGGAATGGGTCAAGTCAATCACATCATTATCCTAATGATGTGATCCCCTTTATCAAATGACAACTCATGTCCATGGTTAGGAAACATAACCATCTTTGATCAACGAGCTAGTCAAGTAGAGGCATACTAGTGACACTTTGTTTGTCTATGTATTCACACATGTATTATGTTTCCGGTTAATACAATTCTAGCATGAATAATAAACATTTATCATGATATAAGGAAATAAATAATAAATTTATTATTGCCTCTAGGGCATATTTCCTTCAGTCTCCCACTTGCACTAGAGTCAATAATCTAGTTCACATCTTTATGTGATTAGTTCACATCTCCATGTGATTAATACTCAAAAGGTTTACTAGAGTCAACAATCTAGTTCACATCGCTATGTGATTAACACCCAAAGAGTGATCATGTTTTGCTTGTGAGAGAAGTTTAGCCTACGGGTCTGCAACATTCAGATCCGTATGTATTTCGCAAATTTCTATGTCTACAATGCTCTGCACGGAGCTACTCTAGTTAATTGCTCCCACTTTCAATATGTATCCAGATCGAGACTTATAGTTATCTAGATCGATGTAAAAAGCTTGCATCGAAGTAACTCTTTACGACGAACTCTTTTATCACCTCCATAACCGAGAAATATTTCATTAGTCCTTTAAGGATAATTTTGACCGTTGTCCAGTGGTCTACTCCTAGATCACTATTGTACTCCCTTGCCAGAATCATGGTAAGGTATACAATAGGACTGGTAAACAACATAGCATACTTTATAGAACCTATGACTGAGGCATAGGGAATTCCTTTTCATTCTCTTTCTATTTTCTGCTGTGGTCGGGTTTTGAGTCTTTACCCAACTTCACACCTTGCAACACAGGCAAGAACTCCTTCTTTGACTGTTCCATTTTGAAATACTTCAAAATCCTGTCAAGGTATGTACTCATTGAAAAAACTTATTAAGCATCTTGATCTATCACTATAGATCTTGATGCTCAATGTGTAAGCAGCTTCATCGAGGTCTTTCTTTGAAAAACTCTTTTCAAACGCTCCTTTATGCTTTCCAGAAAATTCTACTTTATTTCTGATCAACAATATGTCATTCACATATACTTATCAGAAATGTTGTAGTGCTCCCACTCACTTTCTTGTAATACAGGCTTCACCGCAAGTGTGTATAAAACCATATGCTTTTGATCACTTTATCAAAGCATATATTCCAACTCTGAGATGCTTGCACCAGTCCATAGATGGACCGCTGGAGCTTGCTCACTTTGTTAGCACCATTAGGATCGACAAAACCTTCTCGTTGCATCTTATACATCTCTTCTTTAAGAAATTCATTAAGGAATGCAGTTTTGATATCCATTTACCAGATTTCATAAAATGTGGCAATTGCTAACATGATACGGACAGACTTTTAAGCATCGATACGAGTGAGAAAATCTCATCGTAGTCAACATCTGGAACTTGTCGAAAATATTTTTGCGACAATTCGAGCTTTGTAGATAGTAACACTACTATCAGCGTCCATCTTCCTCTTGAAGATCCATTTATTCTTAATGACTCACCGATCATTGGGCAAGTCAATCAAAGTCCATACTTTGTTCTCATACATGGATCCCATCTCAGATTTCATGGCCTTAAGCCATTTTGCGGAATCTGGGCTCATCATCGCTTCCTCATAGTTCATAGGTTCGTCATGGTCTAGTAACATGACTTCCAGAAAGGATTACCGTACCACTCTGGTGCGGACCATACTCTGATTGTCCTACGAGGTTCGGTAGTAACTTGATCTGAAGTTTCATGATCATCATCATTAACTTCCTTACTAATTGGTGTAGAGATCACTGGAACCGATTTCTGTGATGAACTACTTTCCAATTCGAGAGAAGGTACAATTACCTCATCAAGTTCTACATTCCTCCCACTCACTTCTTTCAAGAGAAACTCCTTCTCTGGAAAGGATCCACTTTTAGAAACAAAGATCGTGCCTTTGGATCTGTGATAGAAGGTGTACCCAACAGTTTCCTTTGGGTATTCTATGAAGACACATTTCTCCGATTTGGGTTCGACCTTATCAGGTTGAAACTTTTTCACATAAGCATTGCAGCCCCAAACTTTAAGAAACGACAGCTTAGGTTTCTAGCCAAACCACAGTTCATATGGTGTCGTCTCAACGGATTTATATGGTGCCCTATTTAACGTGAATGTAGCTGTCTCTAATGCATAACCCCAAAACGATAGTGATAAGTCGGTAAGAGGCATCATAGATAGCACCATATCTAATAAAGTACGGTTATGACGTTCGGACACACTATTACGCTGTGGTGTTCCAGGTGGCGTGAGTTGCGAAACTATTCCGCATTGTTTCAAATGAAGACCAAACTCGTAACTCAAGTATTCTCCTCCACGATCAGATCGCAGAAACTTTATTTTCTTGTTACGATGATTCTCCACTTCACTCTGAAATTCTTTGAACTTTTTAAATGTTTCAGACTTATGTTTCATTAAGTAGATATACCCATATCTGCTCAAATCATCTGTGAAGGTCAGAAAATAACGATACCCGCCACGAGCCTCAACACTCATCGGACCACATACATCAGTATGTATTATTTCCAATAAGTCAGTTGCTCGCTCCATTGTTCCGGAGAACGGAGTCTTAGTCATCTTGCCCATGAGGCATGGTTCACAAGCATCCACTGATTCATAATCAAGTGATTTCAAAAGCCCATCATCCTGGACTTTCTTAATGCGCTTTACACCAATATGACCTAAACAGCAGTGCCACAAATAAGTTGCACTATCATTATTAACTTTGCATCTTTTGGCTTCAATATTATCAATATGTGTATTACTATGATCGAGATTCAATAAACCACTCACCTTGGGTGTATGACCATTGAAGGTTTTATTCATGTAAACAGAACAACATTATTCTTCGACTTTAAATGAATAACCGTATTGTAATAAACATGATCAAATCATATTCATGCTTCACGCAAACACCAAAAACATTTATTTAGGTTCAACACTAATCCCGAAAGTATAGGGAGTGTGCGATGATGATCAGATCAATCTTGGAACCACTTCCAACACACATCGTCACTTCACCCTTAACTAGTCTCTGTTCATTCTACAAATCCCGTTTTGAGTTACTAATCACAGCAACTGAACTAGTATCAAATACTGAGGGGTTGCTATAAACACTAGTAAAGTACACATCAATAACATGTATATCAAATATACTTTTGTTCACTTTGCCATCCTTCTTATCCGCCAAATACTTGGGGCAGTTCTGCTTCCAGTGACCAGTCCCTTTGCATTAGAAGCACTTAGTCTCAGGCTTAGGTCTATACTTGGGCTTCTTCACTTGAGCAGCAACTTGCTTGTCGTTCTTCTTGAAGTTCCCCTTCTTCCCTTTGCCCTTTTATTGAAACTAGTGGTCTTGTCAACCATCAAGACTTGATGCTTTTCTTGATTTCTACCTTCGTCGATTTCAACATCACGAAAAGCTTGGGAAATCGTTTCCGTTATCCCTTGCATATTATAGTTCATCACGGAGTTCCAGTAACTTTGTGATAGTGACTAGAGAATTTTGTCAATCACTATATTATCTGGAAGATTAACTCCCACTTGATTAAAGTTATTGTAGCACTCAGACATTCTGAGCACATGCTCACTAGCTGAGCTATTCTCCTCCATTTTGTAGGCAAAGTACTTGTCAAAGGTCTCATACCTTTGGACATGGGCATGAGTCTGAAATACTAATTTCAACTCTTGGAACATCTTATATGCTCCATGGCGTTCAAAACATTTTTGAAGACCCGGTTCTAAGCCGTAAAGCATGGTGTATTAAACTATCAAGTAGTCATCATACCGAGCTTTGCCAAACGTTCATAATGTCTGCATATGCTCCTGCAATAGGTCCGTCACCTAGCGGTGCATCAAGGACATAATTCTTTTGTGCAGCAATGAGGATAATCCTCAAATCACGGATCCAATCCGCATCATTTCTACGAACAGCTTTCAATTTATTTTTCTCTAGGAACATATCGAAAATAAACGGGGAAGCTATGTGCGAGCTATTGATCTACAACATAGATATGCAAATACTATCACGACTAAGTTCATGATAAATTTAAGTTCAATTAATCATATTACTTAAGAACTCCCACTTAGATAGGCATCCCTCTAATCATCTAAGTGATCACATGATCCAAATCAACTAAACCATGTTCGATCATCACGTGAGATGGAGTCGTTTTCAATGGTGAATATCACTATGTTGATCATATCTACTATATGATTCACGCTCGACCTTTCAGTCTCCAGTGTTCCGAGGCTATATCTGCATATGTCAGGCTCGTCAAGTTTAACCCGAGTATTTCTGCGTGTGCAAAATTATCTTACACCCGTTATAGATGAACGTTGAGCTTATCACACCCGATCATCACGTGGTGTCTCGGCACGACGAACTTTGGCAACGGTGGATACTCAGGGAGAACACTTTTACCTTGAAATTTAGTGATCAATCAAAACAGAATAAGATGGATAAAAGATAAACATCACATGCAATCAATATATATGTGACATGATATGGCTATGATCATATTGCGCCTTTGATCTCCATCTCCAAAGTACTGTCATGATCTCCATCGTCACCGGCATGACACCATGATCACCATCATCTTGATCTCTATCAACGTGTCATCATATGGTTGTCTCGCCAACTATTGCTTTTGCAACTATTGCTATCGCATAGCGATAAAGTAAAGCAATTGTATGACGCTTGCATCTTATGCAATAAAGAGACAACCCTAAGGCTTCAGCCAGTTGCAGATAACTTTAACAAAACATGATCATCTCATACAACAATTTATATCTCATCACGTCTTGACCATATCACAGCACAACATGCCCTGCAAAAACAAGTTAGACGTCCTCTACTATGTTGTTGCAAGTTTTACGTGGCTCCTACGGGCTGAGCAAGAACCGTTCTTACCTACGCATCAAAACCACAACGATGTTTCGTCAAGTTAGTGCTGTTTTAACCTTCAATAAGGACCGGGCGTAGTCACACTCGGTTCAACTAAAATTGGAGAAACTAACACCCGCCAGCCCCCCTATGTGCGAAGCACGTCAGTAGAACCAATCTCGCGTAAGCGTACGCGTAATGTCGGTCCAGGCCGCTTCATCCAATAATACTGCCGAACCAAAGTATGACATGCTGGTAAGCAGTATGACTTGTATCGCCCACAACTCACTTGTGTTCTACTCGTGCATTTAACATCTACGCATAAACCGTCTCGGATGCCACTGTTGGGGAACGTAGTAATTTCAATAAAATCCCTACGCACACGCAAGATCATGGTGATGCATAGCAACGGGAGGGGAGAGTGTCGTCCACGTACCCTCATAGACTGTTAAGCGGAAGCATTATGACAACGTGGTTGATGTAGTCGTACGTCTTCACGATCGACCGATCCTCAGTACCGAACGTACGACACCTCCGCGTTCAGCACACGTTCAGCTCGGTGATGTCCCGCGAACTCACGATCCAGTAGAGCTCGAGGGAGAGTTTCATCAGCACGACAGCGTGGTGATGATGTTGATGAAGCTACCGTCGCAGGGCTTCGCCTAAGCACCGCTACAGTATGACCGAGGTGGATTATGGTGGAGGGGGGCACCGCACACGGCTGGGTGAGATCAATGATCAACTTGTGTGTTCTAGGGTGCCCCCTGCCCCCGTATATAAAGGAGCAAGGGGGAGGCCAGCCGGCCCTTCTAGGGCGCGCCAGGAGGAGGAGTCCTCCTCCTAGTAGGAGTAGGACTCCCCTTTCCTACTCCTACTAGGAGGAGGAAAGGAAGGAGGAAGGGAAGAAGGAAGGAGAGTGAGGAAAGGAGGAAAGGGGGGCGGCCCCCTAGTCCAATTCTGTTTGGGCTAGGGGGGCGCGCGCCCCGCCTTCTCTCTTCCACCACTTGGCCCATGAGGCCCAATACTTCTTCCCCGTATTCCCGTAACTCCCCGGTACTACGAAAAATACCCGAATCACTCGGAACCTTTCCGATGTCCGAATATAGTCGTCTAATATATCGATCTTTACGTCTCGGCCATTTCGAGACTCCTCGTCATGTCCCCGATCTCATCCGGGACTCCGAACTACCTTCGGTACATCAAATCACATAAACTCATAATACCGATCGTCACTGAACGTTAAGCGTGCGGACCCTACATGTTTGAGAACTATGTAGACATGACCGAGACACGTCTCCGGTTAATAACCAATCACAGAACTTGGATGCTCATATTGGCTCCTACATATTCTACGAAGATCTTTATCGGTCAAACCGCATAACAACATATGTTGTTCCTTTTGTCATCGGTATGTTACTTGCCTGAGATTCGATCGTCGGTATCTCAATACCTAGTTCAATCTCGTTACCGGCAAGTCTCTTTACTCGTTTCGTAATGCATCATCCCGCAACTAACTCATTACTCACATTGCTTGCAAAGCTTATAGTGATGTGCATTACCGAGAGGGCCCAGAGATACCTCTCTGATAATCGGAGTGACAAATCCTAATCTCGATCTATGCCAACTCAACAAGTACCATCGAGGACACCTGTAGAACACCTTTATAATCACCCAGTTATGTTGTGACGTTTGGTAGCACACAAAGTATTCCTCCGGTAATCGGGAGTTGCATAATCTCATAGTCATAGGAACATGTATAAGTCATGAAGAAAGCAATAGCAGTAAACTAAAACGATCAAGTGTTAAGCTAACGGAATGGGTCAAGTCAATCACATCATTCTCCTAATGATGTGATCCCGTTTATTAAATGACAACTCATGTCCATGGTTAGGAAACATAAACATCTTTGATTAACGAGCTAGTCAAGTAGAGGCATATTAGTGACACTTTGTTTGTCTATGTATTCACACATGTATTATGTTTCCGGTTAATACAATTCTAGCATGAATAATAAACATTTATCATGATATAAGGAAAAAAATACTAACTTTATCATTGCCTTTAGGGCATATTTCCTTCAATGAGTGCCAGAGTTGCTGCTGCGACGGCCACCCACGGCGCAGGGAGGCAATGTGTCGATGCGATGTTGTAACGGCCACTGGTGATGATGCGAGGGAAGGCATGAAGTTGCTGCTGTGAGGCGATGTTCTGACAGCCTTGGCGGCTGGATGGAGGATCCGAGGTGCGTGCTGCGAGGCGATCATCAATGCGATTAGGAGGCGGTATGATATGAGGGATGTGTCAAGGAAAGGGTTATGCTACGAGGGAGATGGAGAAGGAAGGTCCTAGTCAGCGCGCCCCGAAGCGAAACTGGCGCTCATAAGGGAATCTACTAGGCCGGCCCATGAACACGTCACGCACCGAAATACCGTAGCACAAAAACATACAGAAAAAGCGGTCGTCGCCGGGGATCGAACTCACGCCGCAACAGTACTGCAAGAGACTAGCTACCACTGTATCACTCACGTGCTAGTTATCGAAACTAGCGCGCATCTCTAAAAAACTATTAGACACAAGTTCACTAATTTGAGAAACAATGTTCACCAATTGAATAGTGTGACTAGTTGACCGTTGACTGTTTAAAAGATATGTGTATGCTTCTTTGAAAAATCAGGAATTAAAAAAATCATTCACAACAAAAAGTTCAAGGGTTAAAAAAAGGCTGATGAATTTAAATGAAAAAAATCACAAAAATGAAAATAGTTCATCGAATTTGAAAAATGTTCATCGTTTTGGAAAAAAGTTTGTCGATTTTGAAAAAAGTTCATTGTTTTGAAAAAAATCATAGATTTTGGAAAAAAGTTCGTCAATTTTGAAAAAAGTTCATCAATTTTGAAAAAAGTTCATTTTTTCTTAAATAAATCATAGATTTTGTGGAAAAGTTCATCGTTTTGGAAAAAAGTTCATCAAATTTGAAAAAAAAGGTTCATTTATTTCGAAAATAGTTCATCGATTTTGAAAATAATTCTCTGAATCTAGAAAAAGTTCGTCATATTTGAAAAAAGTTCATCGGATTTTAAAAAAAAGTTCATCGAAATTGAAAAGGAATTCATTGATTTCGAAAAAAGTTCACAGAATTTGAAAAAGGATGAGGAAAAAAGAAAAAGAAAAAACCGAACTGACGTAGATAATAAGTAAGTGGACCGAAATATCTATTAATGGAAGTGGTCATGGCCAGGTGGCTAGGACGAAGCGCTAGCTGCGATGAGGTTCTGGGTTCGATAACTAGTTCCAGCTAACTCCAGCGTGCGCCCATCCGTGCTCCCGCATATGTGGCATGATTTGATTGGAACAAAATAAGACCCGATCCCACCCTTAAAATCAGAGAGGGGGGAGATGATTAGATTAAAAAGAAAAAAAGAGAAAAAGACAGTCACAGGATGGAGTGGGAGCACAGATGGGAACATGGATCCTTCGTAGAGTGGGCTGGGCTGGCCAGATAAGACTAGTCAAAATGTCCACGTGGCCCTTTTTTTTCCAGCTAAGCCAGCTCCTCTCGAGGAGACCCATACGTCATAAACATGTTTAAAGCGTTCTTATCCGTCCATAAGTGGTCTACACAAAAAAACTTATCATAGACATTTTTTTTGTAAAGAAAAACAAATCATAGAATCATTTTTTCGGCAAACCCGTCCCTCGATGTGGTGGGTTCCTGCAATTCCTAGATCCGCAGAAGTTGCAGGCAGAGCATATGCGCATGTTGTGCTTGCGCTTTGGCCTACGAGAATCCGCCATATCTGACCTCTTGCTACGCTCGTCGGATCATCACCATGCTGGAGCTGACTTCGGCAATTAAAAACTAACAGAGGCCGGTGGAGCTAATCAACGAGCAGGCATCGCCATCGTGCTATCACAGGAGTCAAAACACGAAGACACCGACGCGGTCGGCACATGCACCCGCGCGGAAGCAGCATCGGATCGCACGCTACGTAGCTCCTAATAATGGCGCTACCTCCTCGTCTCCTTCTGGTGGCCCTTCTCCTCGTCGCCCTCACCGGAGAGGCGGACGCCGGTGGCGCTGGCCATGGCCACGCGCGCTACGACCGCGTCTTCAGCTTCGGTGACTCGCTCACCGACACCGGCAACTCGGCCATTCTCCCGGTCACCAGCGGCGGAGCCAGCGTATAGCTATTGGGTTCAACTGAACCCAATGGATCTTGCCTGGTACGTGCGTATATATACGTGTTTAATCAACCCAATAAAATATTTTGGCTGACCCCAACACATCTCACGTATGTGGAACAAAGGGCCCAAAGGGCACAAGTTCATGTAATCGTTTTACAAGAAACGTGAGCGCGTGAATCACGTAAACGTTTTTACACACCTAAGAAAACGAAATCGTTTCACCAGAAAAGCGCATGCAGCAGCATGCGGCACGCCTCGTCAAAGACTGGTTTTTTTTTCATCGTTCGTCTGTTCTGATTCTCATCTCGCCTGTTTGCCTCGCTCGGCGCCTCCGCCGTCGCACGCCCGCGGCAAGTAGACGTCTTGAGATCGACATCGGCAATAGTGAAGCCCAAAATTGAGGTAATTAGATTATATACCCACATCTCCTCTCTTTTTTGTATGTTCCATCTACCCTAAAACACCAGTATCGCAATGACTGTTTTGCCCTAGTTTTTATTTGTTTTGCTCCATGAACTTTGATTGATCTAGCCTATGAAGCCGTATATTTTGAAGAAAACTCGGTCACCAGATCGAGATAATGATATAGGCACATCAAGGTCACCCATTAGACGTAGGGTAAGTGCATCAAATGTCACTACAGCTAGTCTCCCGAAGCCTACTATTCATACAAAAATAACTAAGATGAATTGCCTTATGATCTCCCCGCAAAAATAAAATAAAATAGAATTGCCTTATGATCCTGATCGAAAGTTATCTAATACTACTCTATTTACTCATTTCTAGAGATTCCAATATGAACTACATACGGATGTATACAGACTATTTTAAAATGTAGTTCACTCATTTTTTCCGTATGTAGTCCATATTGAAATCTCTAGAAAGACCTATATTTAGGAATGGAGGGAGTATATAATACCATATATCTATTCATTTTGTTGTTTTGGGGTACTATAATTTTGTTGTAAGATAATTTAAAATTAGACTTTAACTTCACATCTAGTACTAAGTTCTCCCCGCAAAGAAAAATAGTACTAAGTTCTCACAACGAGTCATGGAGTGAACCCAATGGCCAAATTTTCTGGCTCCGCCCCTGCCGGTCACCGCCGGGGGGCCCTTCACCAACCCGCCGTACGGGCAGACCCACTTTGGCCGGCCCAACGGCAGGGCCTCCGACGGCCGCCTCGTCATCGACTTCATCGGTAAAGATCATTTAATCACCGATCGGATCGTGCGTTGACCTGCACTACTATACTGATAATACAAGCTCACAATTATGTCTTGTGGGGATGCAGTGGAGTCTCTGGGGTTGCCGCCGCCAACTCCGTACCTCGCCGGCAAGACCGCGCAAGACTTCCGGCACGGCGCGAACTTCGCGGTGGGCGGCGCGACGGCGCTTGACCCGGCGTTCCTGCAGAGCAGAGGGATCACATCCTTCGTGCCGGTCGCTCTCAGCAACCAGACGAGCTGGTTCAACGGTGTTTTGCAGCTTCTCGACTCCACTGGCAACGGTATGCAATGTACTGTACATCACGGTCCTTGATTCATGAGATCCTTATTCGCAAAAAAAAAAAGATTTATGAGATCCGCCAATTCATATTCTAGTACGGTCCATGATGACACTAGTTCACGTTTCGCAACGAGTCCTCAAAAACTTCTGATTAGGGGAGGGCTGTATGCTACAGGGCAGCGCAAGATCATGGCGAGCTCCCTCTTGTACCTGGGAGAGATCGGATTCAACGACTACTCTTTCGTCGCCGTCTTCGGCAACGGCACCGTGGGCCTGGCGCAGAGCCTGGTGCCGCACATCGTCGGCGCCATCCGTTCAGTCCTGACCGTGAGTAGAGTACTCCGGCCGGTCAACTCCGCTCGCCACACCCACCCTAGCTAATTAATTTTCAATTGCACCTCACCTGTCTCATTCTATGACGCAGGACGCGATCGGTGTTGGAGCGCGGACGATGGTGGTGGCGGGGATGATACCGATGGGCTGCGAGCCGGAGCTGCTGGCCATGCTACCCGGCGGCGGGGGCGACTACTACGACCGGGCGTCCGGCTGCATCGCGCGGTTCAACCAGCTCGCCCAGCTGCACAACCGCGCGCTGAAGCGCATGCTCTGTCAGCTCCGGCGAGACCACCCCGGCACGGCCATCCACTACGCCGACCTGTACCGCCCCATCACCGCGGTCGTATCCTCGCCCAGAAAATACGGTGCTGCATGTCACAGCCTTTCCTCTCTCCAGTTGATCCGCATGCCATCGGCTTCGGTTCTAACTAATGTATGGTTTTCCTTGGCGCGCATGGCATGTATATCTGTGGCAGGCTTCGGCGACATACCCTTGGCAGCGTGCTGCGGCGGCGGCGGCGGGCCGTACAACTTCAACTTCACCTTCTTCTGCGGCACTCCGGCGGCAACCGCGTGCGCCGACCCGTCGAGGTCCGTTTCGTGGGATGGGATCCATTACACGGAGGCTGCAAATAAGTTCGTTGCACACGCCATACTGAGGGGGTTGTAATGAGCCATCAACGAACAAAACACAAAGAAGGCCTGGACAACAACGGGAAAAAAATATGAGTTGTTCATAAATTATACTTACTTTTGTTATTTTTTTCTAAAGAAGGCAAAAGATTTGCCTTATTCATGGATTATAAGATGGGAAAAAAGTTTAAGGTTTGTGTAATTGTGTTGCAATCCCTAAATGTTACGACCCAAAACATAAAGGCCTACTCTCGTGGCATGACGGAATGCGCTGCACTAGTGCATAGCGGTTATGTTAAGGCCCTCTTATTGCACACCCAAACTGTATGTGATGACGTGAACCATCTCATGCAAAACTTTTTAATGTATCATCACAAAAAGTTACATCTAAAAAGTCGTGTGTTATGATGTTCGCAAGATTTTAATAGTAGAAAGTTTTTCAGGCTGCACGTTGACCTCTACCCATCGCATGAAATATTTAAAACATACACAAAGACAGTAAATAATAAAGGAACATATGTTCATAGGTTCTTAATTAACAAAATATTAAAACATTATTTACATAGGTAAAATGTGATAGAACTACATAGTGCTAGGCAACGTCCTCCACTTTGACGCTAGCTAAGTACGCGCGGGTGACATCCAGGCGGTCAACTACCGCGTCCACTGTTTCAATTGACTACGCCATGGTGGCTTCGGGGCAGCGACAATGTCGACTACTGCAATGAAATGGTGTGCAGCGGGGATGTGGTCGGGCCCAACAATTGCACGGGCCTCATACTCTACGGATTCAATGTCACGAGGAGGGCGTCAGCCAACTCAACCAACTCATCCAGGAAGACATCGTACCGGCCCCAGAGTTCCTCAACTCCATTATCCAGAGATGGAGGGTCGTGGACCTCCAACTCAAAACCGAAGAGTCATGGCTCAGGCATAGTCCCTAGGGCGATGGGGGTGGGAGGCACGTGCTCTGGTACGACTGGGCCGGGCGCAGGCTGTAGGGTGATGGGGGCAGGCTCTAGCACGATGGTGCTGGATGACGCAGGCTTTGACACAAGGTAGGTGGGCACTGGGACGATTGCCATTACAAGTGGGAGTAGCACATGCGCATGTTGACCAACCTCGCAGATTTGCTGGGGTATATATGGTACCTCTCGCCGGGAATGGGTGCCTTGATAGCCGAACAAGCACCTTAGGAATGGCTCTACTTGATAGTGGATGCAAGCGGGCCATCGTCCTGGCCATGGTCGTCATGCACATCCAAAAACAATAAAGTAGGTGGGGTTTGAACATCGCAATGGTTGCCAAGGACGAAATGTGTGTGATGAGTTGTGTGATGTCGTTTACACGATAACTAAGAAACAAGACAGAATTCCTTATTTGACACTCCCTTAAAATCATGTTCCTTATTTGACACTGAAAAAAATTTCTTCCCTATATGACCTATAGTCTTAATTTCTTTCCCTATATGACACTCTAGTTCATTTTGTACACATGAAAATACCTTTTTACCCCTGTACATAATGTGACCAGAAATATGCAGCATTGAGCCTAATTATGGAAAATTCGTTTCTGAGAGTGAGCACAGCTGAACATGTTATCTCCTCTGTTGGTCTTTTTTGGGATGCGTGTGTATTCTGTATTCCTGAGCCTGAGCGCATGCATCCAATGTATTTAGAACGTATTCAGCTGTGGGTCTAGTTTCATGCAGTATGGTTTGTGAGTGCGACGTCGATCGACATTGATCATTGACGCTCTTAGCATTGGAGAAAAGAGGAAGAAACCAAGGCGGAGACCAAGTCCACGAGTAGGTGTGTGTGGGCGAGGTGGCCACTCCGGGCTCCGGCCGTGTTGCGGTTGCTATCCGGCCGGCTGACTCTGTCCGCCCACCCCGCCGCTCATCCAGGGGAAAATTCCTAAACGTAGTAGACTTGACCTGATTTTTTACCGGACGGCATAATTCAACAGACTCTTCGAAAGTGCGGGGGGTCAAACCAAACCACATGCTTTCTTGAGGTCAAAAGTTTACGTGACCTTGCACGTACGCACCTACGTACGTACGGTGCTCCTCGTGTTGCACAGTTGCATGGTGATGCATGCTGGCGTGCTCCCATATTTAACAAAATGTAGCATGGATCATTTCCACAGATATGCTACTGCAGGTATACAATCTAACCGGAACAGTAGCAAATCGACTGGCATGACAATACCAGCATATCTGATGTCACATATGGATAACTCGACTGATTTTTTTGGAACAACTATTATCTTGTACATATTTGTGGTCACATTATACATATGGGTAAAATGGTCTTTTCACGTGTACAAAATGCACTAGAGTGTCATATAGGGAAAAAAATTAAGACTAGAGATCATATAGGGAAGAAAATTTTCTCTAGTGTTAAATAAGGAACACAATTTTAAGAGAGTGTCAAATAAGGAATTCTCTCAAGAAACAATTATCTCCAATTTATCATCAATGCTCACACAGCTGGTTGATAAAACTGTGCATGTGAAGGAAATATGCTCTAGAGGCAATAAAAGTTGTTATTTATATTTCCTTATATCATGGTAAATGTTTATTATTTATGCTAGAATTGTATTAAATGGAAACTTAGTACATGTGTGAATACATAGACAAATAGAATGTCACTAGTATGCCTCTACTTGACTAGCTCGTTGAATCAACGATGGTTATGTTTTCTAACCATAGACATGAGTTGTCATTTGATTAACGAGATCACATCATTAGAGAATGATGTGATTGACTTGACCCAACCGTTAGCTTAGCATGATGATCATTTAGTTTGTTGCTATTGCTTTCTCCATAACTTATACATGTTCCTATGACTATGAGATCATGCAACTCCCGAATGCCGGAGGAACACTTTGTGTGCTACCAAACGTCACAATGTAACTGGGTGATTATAAAGGTGCTCTACAGGTGTCTCCGATGGTGTTTGTTGAGTTGGCATAGATCGAGATTAGGATTTGTCACTCCGATTGTCGGAGAGGTATCTCTGGGCCCTCTCGGTAATGCACGTCACTATAAGCCTTGCAAGCAATGTGACTAATGAGTTAGTTACGGGATGTTGCATTACTGAACGAGTAAAGAGACTTGCCGGTAATGAGATTGAACTAGGTACTGAGATACCGACAATTGAATCTCGGGCAAGTAACATATCGATGACTAAGGGAGCAACGTATGTTGTTATGCGGTTTGACCGATAAAGATCTTCATATAATATGTAGGAACCAATATGAGCATCCAGGTTCCGCTATTGGTTATTGACTGGAGATGTGTCTCGGTCATGTCTACATAGTTCTCGAACCCGTAGGGTCTGCACGCTTAACGTTCTGTGACGATTTGTATTATGAGTTATGTGATTTGATGACCGAGATTTGTTCGGAATCCCGGATGAGATCGGGTACATGACTAGGAGTCTCGAAATGGTCGAGACGTAAAGATCGATATATTGGAAGGCTATATTCGAACATCAGAAAGGTTCCGAGTGATTCGGGTATTTTTTTGGAGTACCGGAGAGTTACAAGAATTCGTATTGGGCCTTAATAGGCCATACGGGAAAGGAGAGAAAGGCCTCAAGGGTGGCCGCACCCCTTCCCCATTGACTGGTCCGAATTGGACTAGGGAAAGGGGGCGCCCCTTCCTTCCTTCTCCTTCTCCCTTCCCTTTTTCCTATTCCATGTAGGAGGTGGAATCCTACTAGGACTAGGGAGTCCTAGTAGGACTCCACACTTTGGGCGCGCCCTATGAGGGTCGGCCTCCTTCTCCCTCTATCCTTTATATACGTGGCCAGGGGGCACCCCATAGATACACAAGTTGATCATTGATCTCTTAGCCGTGTGCGGTGCCCCCCTCCACCATAATCCACCTCGGTCAAATCGTAGTTGTGCTTAGGCGAAGCCCTGTTCCGGTAGCATCATCATCACCGTCATCACGCCGTCGTGCTGACGAAGCTCTTCCTCGACACTCTGCTGGATTGTGAGTTCATGGGACGTCAGCGAGCCAAACGTGTGCAGATCACGGAGGTGCCGTACTTTCGATACTAGGATCGGTTGATCGTGAAGACGTACGACTACATCAACCGCATTGTCATAACGCTTACGCTTACGGTCTACGAGGGTACGTAAACAATACTCTCCCCTCTCGTTGCTATGCATCACCATGATATTGCGTGTGCGTAGGAAATATTTTGAAATTACTGCGTTCCCCAACAGTGACATCTGAGCCAGGTTTATGCGTAGATGTTATATGCACGAGTAGAACACAAAGGAGTTGTGGGCGTGGGTATATACATATTGCTTGCCGTCACTAGTTGTTTCTTGATTCAGCGGTATTGTTGGATGAATCGGCCCAGACCGACATTACGCGTACACTTACGCGAGACTGGTTCTACCGACGTGCTTCACACACAGGTGGCTAGTGGGTGTCTGTTTCTCCAACATTAGTTGAATCGGATTCAATGAACAGGGTTCTTTCTGAAGATCAAAAAGCAATCACTATACCGTGTTGTGGTTTTTTAATGCGTAGGTAAGAACGGTTCTTGCTCAGCCCGTAGCAGCCACGTAAAACTTGCAACAACAAAATAGAGGACATCTAACTTACTTTTGCAGGGCATATTGTGATGTGATATGGTCATGACATGATGCTAAATTTTATTGTATGAGATGATCATGTGTTGTAACACAGTTATCGGCAACTGGTAGGAGCCATATGGTTGTCGCTTTATTGTATGAAATGCAATCACCATGTAATTGCTTTACTTTATCACTAAGCGGTAGCGATAGTCGTAGAAGCAATAGTTGGCGAGACGACAACGATGCTTAGATGGATATCAAGGTGTCAAGCCGGTGATGATAGAGATCATGACGGTGTTTTGGAGATGGAGATCAAAGGCACAAGATGATGATGGCCATATCATGTCACATATTTTGATTGCATGTGATGTTTATCCTTCATGTATCTTATTTTGCTTAGTTTGGCGGTAGCATTATAAGATGATCTCTCAATAAATTTCAAGGTAAAAGTGTTCTCCCTGAGTATGCACCGTTGTGATAGTTCGTCGTGCCGAGACACCACGTGATGATCGGGTGTGATACTCTCTATGTTCACATACAACGGGTGCAAGCCAGTTTTGCACACGCGGAATACTCGGGTTAAACTTGACGAGCCTAGCATATGCAAATATGGCCTCGGAACACTGGAGACCAAAAGGTCGAGTGTGAATCATATAGTAGATATGATCAACATAGTGATGTTCACCATTGGAAACTACTCCATCTCACGTGATGATCGGACATGGTTTAGTTGATTTGGATCACGTGATCATTTAGATGACTAGAGGGATGTCTATCTAAGTGGGAGTTCTTAAGTAATATGATTAATTGAACTTTAATTTATCATGAATTTAGTCCTGATAGTATTTGCATATCTATGTTGTAGATCAATAGCTGCAACGTAGCTCCCCGTTTATTTTTGATATGTTCCTAGAGAAAAACTATGTTGAAAGATGATAGTAGCAATGATGCGGACTAGGTCTGTGATCTGAGGATTATCCTCATTGTTGCACAGAAGAATTATGTCCTTGATGCACCGCTAGGTGATGGACCTATTGCAGGAGCAGATACAGACATTATGAACGTTTGGTAAAGCTCGGTATGATGACTACTTGATAGTTTAGGCACCATGCTTTACGGCTTAGAACCGGGATTTGAAAAACGTTTTGAACGCCACAGAGCATATAAGATGTTCTAAGAGTTGAAAATGGTATTTCATACTCATGCCCGTGTCGAGAGGTAGAAGACCTCTGACAGTATTTTGCCTACAAGATGGAGGAGAATAGCTCGACTAGTGATCATGTGCTCAGATTATCTGGGTACTACAATTGCGTGAATCAAGTGGGAGTTAATCTTCCAGATTAGATAGTAACTGACAAAGTTCTCTAGTAATTATCACCAAGTTACTAGAATGTAGTGATGAACTATAATATGCAAGGGATAACAAAAGTAATTCCCAAGCTCTTCGCGATGTTGAAATCGGCGAAATGTAGAAATCAAGAAATAACATCAAGTGTTGATGGTTAACAAGACCACTAGTTTCAAGAAAAGGGCAAAGGGAAAGAAAGAGGAACTTCAAAGAAGAATATCAAGCAAGTTGCTACTTCCATGAAGAATCTCAAAGCTAGATCCAAGCATGGAACTGAGTGCTTCTACTGCAAAGGAAATGGTCACTGGAAGTGGAACTGCCCTAGATACTTGGCGGATAAGAAGGATGGCAAAGTGAACAAAAGTATATATTTGATATACATGTTATTGATGTGTACTTTACTTGTGTTTATAACAACACCTCAATATTTGATACTGGTTCAGTTACTAAGAGTAGTAACTCGAAACGGGAGTTGCAAAATAAACAGAGACTAGTTAAGGGCGAGGTGATGATGTGAGTTGGAAGTGATTCCAAGGTTGATAAGATCACCATCACACACTCCCTTTACCTTCAGGATTAGTGTTGAACCTAAAATAAAAGTTATTTGATGTTTGCGTAAAGCATAATATGATTGGATCATGTTTATTGCAATACGGTTATTCATTTAAGTCAAGGATAATTGTTATTCTATTTACATGAATAGAACCTTCTGAGGTCATACACCCAAGGTGAATGGTTTATTGAATCTCGATCTTAGTAATACACATATTCATAATATTGAAACCAAACGATGCAAAGTTAATAATGATAGTGCAACTTATGTGTGGCACTACCGTTTAGGTCATATTGGTGTAAAGCGCATGAAGAAACTCCATGCTGATGGGCTTTTGGAATCACTTGATTATGAATCATTTGATGCTTGCAAACCATGCCTCGTGGGCAAGATGACTAAAACTCCGTTCTCCGGAACAATGGAGCAAGCAACTGACTTATTGGAAATAATACATATTGATGTATGCAATCCGATGAGTGTTGAGGCTCGCGGCGGGTATCGTTATTTTCTGATCTTCACAGATGATTTGAGCAGATATGGGTATATCTACTTGATGAAACATAAGTCTGAAACATTTGAAAACTTCAAAGAATTTCAGAGTGAAGTGGAAAATCATCATAACAAGAAAATAAAATTTCTGCGATCTGATCATGGAGGAGAATATTTGATTTACGAGTTTGGTCTTCATTTGAAACAATGCGGAATAGTTTCGCAACTCACGCCACCTGGAACACCATAGCATAATGGTGTGTTTGAACATCATAACCGTACTTTATTAGATATGGTGCAATCTATGATGTCTCTTACCGATTTATCACTATCGTTTTGGGGTTATGCATTAGAGACAGTTGCATTCACGTTAAATAGGGCACCATCTAAATTCGTTGAGACGACACCATATGAAATATGGTTTAGCAAGAAACCTAAGCTGTCGTTTCTTAAAGTTTGGGGCTATGATGCTTATGTGAAAAAGTTTCAACCTGATAAGCTCGAACCCAAATCGGAGAAATGCGTCTTCATAGGATACCCAAAGGAAATTGTTGGGTACACCTTCTATCACAGATCCGAAGGCAAGATATTCATTGCTAAGAATGGATCCTTTCTACAGAAGAAGTTTCTCTCGAAAGAAGTGATTGGGAGGAATCTAAAACTTGATGAGGTAATTGTACCTTCTCCTGAATTGGAAAGTAGTTCATCACAAAAATAAGTTCTAGTGATTCCTACACCAATTAGTGAGTAAGTTAATGATGATGCTCATGAAACTTCATATCAAATTACTACCGAACCTCGTAGGTCAACCAGAATATGTTCCGCACCAGAGTGGTACAGTAATCCTGTTCTGGAGGTCATGTTACTTGACCATGATGAACCTACGAACTATGAGGAAGCGATGATGAGCCCAGATTCTGTTCCGTGAAATGGCTTGAAGCCATGAAATCTGAGATGAGATCCATGTATTAGAACAAAGTATGGACTTTGATTGACTTGCCCGTTGATCGGTGAGCCATTAAGAATGAATGGATTTTCAAGAGGAAGACGGACACTGATAGTAGTGTTACTATCTACAAAGCTCGAATTGTCGCAAAAGGTTTTCGACAAGTTCAAGATGTTGACTACGATGAGATTTTCTCACTCATAGTGATGCTTAAGTCTGACCAAATCATGTTAGCAATTGCCACATTTTATGAAATCTGGCAAATGGATGTCAAAACTGCATTATTTAATGGATTTCTTAAAGAAGAGTTGTATATGATGCAACAAGAAGGTTTTATCAATCCTAAAGGTGCTAACAAAGTGTGCAACCTCCAGCGATCCATCTATGGAGTGGTGCAAGCATCTCGGAGTTGGAATATATACTTTGATAAAGTGATTGAAGCATATGGTTTTATACAGACTTGTGGTGAAGCCTGTATTTACAAGAAAGTGAGTGGGAGCACTACAACATTTCTGATAAGTATATGTGAATGACATATTGTTGATCAGAAATAATGTAGAATTTTCTGGAAAGCATAAAGGAGTGTTTGAAAAGAGTTTTTCAAAGAAATACCTCGATGAAGCTACTTACATATTGAGCATCAAGATCTATAGAGATAAATCAAGACGCTTGATATATTTCCAATGAGTACATACCTTGACAAGATTTTGAAGTAGTTAAAAATGGAAAAGTTAAAGGAGTTCTTGCCTGTGTTGCAAGGTATGAAGTTGAGTAAAGACTCAAAACTCGACTACGGCAGAGAATAGAAAGAGAATGAAAAGTCATTCCCTATGCCTCAGTCATAGGTTCTATAAAGTATGCTATGTTGTGTACCAGACCTATTGTGTACCTCACCATAAGTTTGGCAAGAGGGTACAATAGTGACCCAAGATAGGATCACTGGACAACGGTCAAAAATATCCTTAGTGGAATAAGGAAATGTTTCTCGGTTATGGAGGTAAGAAAGATTTCGTCGTAAAAAGTTACGTCGATGCAAGCTTTGACACCGATCTGGATGACTCTAAGTCTCGATCTAGATACATATCGAAAGTGGGAGCAATTAGATAGAGTAGCTCCGTGCAAAGCATTGTAGACATAGAAAATTTGCAAGATACATACGGCTCTGAATGTGGCAGACCCGTTAACTAAATTTCTCTCATAAGCAAAACATGATCACTCTTTGGGTGTTAATCACATAGTTATGTGAACTAGATTACTAACTCTAGTAAACCCTTTGGGTATTAGTAACATGGAGATGTGAACTAATCACATAAAGATGTGAACTATTGGTGTTAAATAACATGACGATGTGAACTAGATTATAAACTCTAGTGCAAGTGGGAGACTGAAGGAAATATGCCCTAGAGGCAATAATAAAGTTGTTACTTATATTTCCTTATATCATGATAAATGTTTATTATTCATGCTAGAATTGTATTACCCGAAAACTTAGTACATGTGTGAATACATAGATAAACAAAATGTCACTAGTATGCATCTACTTGACTAGCTCGTCGAATCAATGATGGTTATGTTTCCTAACCATAGACATGAGTTGTCATTTGATTAACGAGATCACATCATTAGAGAATGATGTGATTGACTTGACCCAACCGTTAGCCTAGCACAATGATCGTTTAGTTTGTTGCTATTGCTTTCTCCATAACTTATACATGTTCCTGTGACTATGAGATCATGCAACTCCAGAATGCCGGAGGAACACTTTGTGTGCTACCAAACATCACAACGTAACTAGGTGATTATAAAGGTGCTCTACAGGTGTCTCCGATGGTGTTTGTTGAGTTGGCATAGATCGAGATTAGGATTTGTCACTCCGATTGTCGGAGATGTATCTCTGGGCCCTCTCGGTAATGCACATCACTATAAGTCTTGCAAGCAATGTGACTAATGAGTTAGTTACGGGATGTTGCATTACGGAACGAGTAAAGAGACTTGCCAGTAACGAGATTGAACTAGGTATTGAGATACCGACGATCGAATCTCGGGCAAGTAACATACCGATGACAAAGGGAACAACGTATGTTGTTATGCGGTTTGAGCGATAAAGATCTGTGTAGAATATGTAGGAGCCAATATGAGCATCCAGGTTCCGCTATTGGTTATTGACCGGAGATGTGTCTCGGTCATGTCTACATAGTTCTCGAACCCGTAGGGTCCGCACGCTTAACGTTCTGTGATGATTTGTATTATGAGTTAGGTGATTTGATGACCGAAGTTTGTTCAGAGTCCCGGATGAGATCGGGGACATGACGAGAAGTCTCAAAATGGTCGAGACGTAAAGATCGATATATTGAAAGGCTATATTCGGACATCGGGAAGGTTCCGAGTGATTCGGGTATTTTTCAGAGTACCGGAGAGTTACAGGAATTCATATTGGGCCTTAATGGGCCATACGGGAAAGGAGAGAAAGGCCTCAAGGGTGGTCGCGCCCCTTCCCCTTGGACTTGTCCGAATTGGACTAGGGAAAGGGGGCGCCCCTTCCTTCCTTCTCCTTCTCCCTTCTCTTTTTCCTATTCCATGTAAGAGGTGGAATCCTACTAGGACTAGGGAGTCCTAGTAGGACTCCACACTTTGGGCGCGCCCTATGAGGAACGGCGTCCTCCTCCCTCCATCCTTTATATACGTGGCCAAGCGGCACCCCATAGATACACAAGTTGATTATTGATCTCTTAGCCGTGTGCGGTGCCCCCTCCACCATAATCCACCTCGGTCATATCGTAGTGGTGCTTAGGCGAAGCCCTGTTCCGGTAGCATCATCATCACCGTCATCACGCCGTTGTGCTGGCGAAGCTCTCCCTCGATACTCTGCTAGATCGTGAGTTCGTGGGACATCACCGAGCCAAACGTGTGTAGATCACGGACGTGCCGTACTTTCGGTACTAGGATCGGTCGATCGTGAAGACGTACGACTACATCAACCTCATTGTCATAACGCTTTCGCTGACGGTCTACGAGGGTACGTAGAGAATACTCTCCCCTCTCGTTGCTATGCATCACCATGATCTTGCATGTGCGTAGGAATTTTTTTGAAATTACTGCGTTCCCCAACAGCATGCACGCATTTTCCCGTCGTGTTCCTGCATGTCATGTTGGTGTGTTTCTACCGGTGGCTTCAATACACGCCTTCCCACCACACATGCGTCTCCGATGACCATAGGTCAACCCCAAGAGGTGTCGATAAAGCGTCGGCAAGCCCGTTGAGGGAGTCCTGGACTAAGGGGTCATCGGGCGTCCGACCTGTTATCCATGGGCCGGACTGATGGGCTGTGAAGACATGAAGGCTGAAGACTGTATCCGTGTTCGGATTGGACTCTCCTTGGCGTGGAAGGCAACCTAGGCGACCGACTATAAAGATTCCTTCGTATGTAACCGACTCTATGTAAACCCTAGATCCTCCCGGTGTCTATATAAACCGGAGGGGTTAGTCCGAAAAGGATATACTCATTACCATAGTCATACAGGTTAGACTTCTAGGGTTTAGCCATTATGATCTCGTGGTAGATCAACTCTTGTAACACTCATATTCATCAAGATCAATCAAGCAGGACGTAGGGTATTACCTCCATAGAGAGGGCCTGAACATGGGTAAACATCATGTCCCCCGTCTCCTGTTACCATCGATCCTAGACGCACAGTTTGGGATCCCCTACCTGAGATCCGCCGGTTTTGACACTGACATTGGTGCTTTCATTGAGAGTTACACTATGCCATCGACAAAAGGCTCGATGGCTCTCCTTGTACTTAAAGACAACATCACCTCCGGGGGAGCTCTGGCCCCAGGCCAAACCCTATGGCTGGGCGGCTTTACTATGATCGCCCGTTCGGCCGTTGAGCCGACGATGACCTCTCGGGCCATCGGAAACCCCCTTCGCATTAACTCCGAGCACTCCAAGTAGATGGATTCGACAGACTTTTCCTCTTTGAACGAACTCCTAGATCGCATCGCTACTTTGGGAATCGCCACAGACTACGATCAGATCAGGCCTAAAACCGATCAAGGAGAAATCAAGGCCCCACCGGTCACCCACCAGATTGCGGTGTTCGTGGAGCAGGACGGCGAGTCTTCTTCTATGTTGAAGACGGACTATGTTTGGATCGCCGTTCAGGAAGAGCCGGATACTCACCCACGAAAGGATGCGACCAGCCGTCCGAACATAGCATCGGACGGCGGTCCTAAACAATCAGAAGATATTCCGAAACCCGGACTGTTAAGCCCGGAAGGTCGTCAGACTCCGGATAATCGATCAGGTCAGGGTTCGGATTTAATTCCACCCACCCACCCAGACATAGACACTCTCATAAGCATAAAACAACAGTCTCAGGAAATGGTCCACCACTTCTGGGCCAGATTCCTCCTTGTCAAGGACAAGGTAAAAGATTGCCGTGACGAGGACGCAATATCAGCGTTCTGCAACAATTGCGCAGATGAAGGAATCCTCAACGCCATCAATCGCGCCGCATAATGAAATTCACTGACTTAGCAACCATTGTACAAAAGTACAGCGCGATGGAGAGCGCCTAGAAAACTCAGGCAGCTCACTGGGAACCGTCGGTCCCAACTCGATTCCCCCTATAGGCGAAAAGGGCGCACCCTCGCGGCACGCCCAGTCCAACAGTCAAGAAACACAAAACCACTATGCGGCACGACACCGTTCTGGAGGGGTGGCTCGATGGCCCATGCAAAATACATACAACACCAGATACTGTGGCAACCCACAGCCTTAGACAATGTTGGATACTACAATAGGTAGCCAAGATCGGCGAGGACATCCTTATCAAGGACGACCCAGAACGGCATCCCCCAGAAGACGATAACTCAAGAGTATTGATGATCTTTAAGACATTCGCTTCAAACAACAAGCGCAAAAGGGCACTTCGCAAGCTCGCCGAAGTCTGCCAAATTGCTACAGTAAACCCCTGGAACGACACGGCTATAACATTCAACGCTGGTGATGAACCAAAGTACAGAACAGTACGAGCGCCAGCCGCGTTAGTCCTCAGTCCTATCGTGGACGGGTTTCAACTTACCAAGGTCCTCATGGACGGCGGCAGCGGACTAAACCTCATTTATGAGGACACACTCCATAAAATGGAAATAGACAGGAGCCGCATCAAGCAAAGTAACACAACCTTCCGAGGAATTATTCCCAGTAGGGAGGCGCGATGCGCGGGCAAGATCACACTTGACGTAGTATTCGGCATGCCGGAGAACTATCGGTCCGAAGAAATAACTTTCCAAGTGGCCCCTTTCAGCAGCAGATATCACGCCCTGTTGGAGCCGGATGCTTTTAGACACTTCCAGGCCATACCCCATTAAAGGTATATGAAGCTCAAAATGCCTAGACCAAACGGTATAATCACTCTCGTTAGTGATCCGGACATAGCACTCTGCGTTGAAAACAAAACCGCATCCTTGGCCCTGGAGGCGCTATCCGAAGCCCTTGCGGCCAAAGAATTAATCGCACTACGCTCCACGGTGGACAGGGACGACGTGATCCTCGACAAACGCCCTAAATCCACCTCCTTCAAACCAGTAGAAGAAATAGTCAAATTCCAGGTCCACCCAACGGACCCCAAAAAGACAACATCTATCGGAGCTCAACTAAACCCAACAGTTGACACCGCACTACAAGAATTCCTGCGCGAAAACTGGGACATATTCGCCTGGCATCCTTTAGATATGCCAGCGATCCCACGCGAGCTGGCCGAACATAGCCTCAATATATTAAAGGGGTTTAAACCGGTTAAGCAAACACTGCGGCGCTTTTCCGAACCCAAGCGACAAGCCATGGGGGAGGAGCTGGCCAAACTCATCGAGGCCGGATTCATTAGAGAAATCAAACATCCGGACTGGCTGACAAACCTGGTGATGGTACCAAAGAAGGACAAATCCTGGCGCGTGTGAGTCGATTTCAAAGACCTCAATAAGGCTTGCCCCAAGGATCCCTTCCCCCTCCCCCACATTGATCAAATCATCGACGCCACCGCAGGACACGACTCACAGTGTTTCCTTGATGCATATTCCGGATACCATTAAATCAAAATGAAGGAGTCCGATCAAGCCGCAACAACATTTATCACCCCGTATGGGCCATTCTGCTTCAACACCATGCCCTTTGGGCTCAAGAACGCCGGCGCCACATACCAACACATGATTCAAACATGCCTGGAGAAACAGATCGACAAAACAGTAGAAGCTTACGTCGATGACGTCGTCATCAAAACTAGGCATGTCGAAACACTAATAGACGACTTACGTCTTACATTCGACAACCTCCGAGCGTATGACATTAAGCTCAACCCAGAAAAGTGTGTCTTCGGCGTCCCCGCTGGAAAACTGCTGGGCTTCATCGTTTCCAATAGATGAATCAAAGCAAACCCAGCAAAAATCCGAGCTTTGTCACAATTGGCTAAGCCAACAGACCTTAAACAAGTTCAAAAGCTTGCGGGTTGCGTAGCAGCTCTAAGCCGCTTTATCTCCAGATTGGGAGAAAAGGCACTACCACTCTACCGCCTTATACGGCGAGCCGACCACTTCGAGTGGACGGACGCGGCAACAGCCGGACTGGAGGAAATAAAAACCCTTCTTGCGAGCAATCCAATCCTGGCCGCACCAAACGCCGGCGAACCGATGTTATTATACATATCGGCAACACATCAGGTGGTGAGCGCCGTACTCGTCGTTGAACAAGAATAGGACGGACGTAAATTCCTACTCCAGAAGCCAGTATACTACGTATCTACTGTCCTTACACCATGCAAATCCCGGTACCCTCATTATCAAAAAATAGCATACGCGGTCTTCATGGCATCCCGAAAGCTCCGTCACTACTTCCAGGAGTGTTCAATCATGGAGGCCTCCGAAGTACCACTCAATGACATTATAAACAACTGCGATGCTACGGGCCGGATTGCCAAATGGGCCATCGAGCTCCTCCCATTTGACATTACATATAAACCACGTCGAGCTATCAAATCCCAAGTGCTGGCCGACTTCGTCGCCGAATGGACAGAGGCCGAACTCCCTAAAGAGTACGACACATACTTCAATTGGGTAATGTACTTCGACGGCTCCAAAATGCTGGCAGGGTTAGGAGTGGGTGTCGTTTTAACATCCCCTACTGGAGACGTCATCCAGTACGTTCTCCAAATACTATACACAGACTCCAATAACGCAACCGAATACAAGGCCTTATTGCATGGTCTCCGGATGGCTGTCTCCATGGGCATACAACGCCTAGAAGTCCGCGGGGACTCAAACCTTGCAATATCTCAAATAAATGGAGATTTCGACGCTAAAGATCCGAAGATGGCAGCGTATCATAACACAGTCATAAAAATGTTGGCCCGGTTTGAGGGGCTCGAGTTCCATCATGTGGCTCGAGAAAGTAATCAAGCGGCGGATGTTCTTGCTCGTATCGGCGCTAAGCGCGACCCCGTCCCACCTAATATCTTCCTGGAAAGGCTCTTTAAGCCATCCGCGGTGTGGCAGGGGGAAAACGGCAATACTAGTCCGGAACCAAACATAATCCCAGATCCCGGAAACACCAACGTCGTCGGGGGCTCAGCCACCGAAATAACACCGTCGGCGCATCTCATCATGGCAGTCATTGCCCCATGGACCGAACCCTTCCTGGCCTACCTCAACAGGAAAGAGCTTCCCGAGGACCAGAATGAGGCCCACTGCATTGTCCGGCATTCAAAGGCCTACAAGGTTCATGATGGAGAGCTCTACAAGAAAAGCGCCACCGGAGTCCTTCAACGATGTACATCCGAGGAAGAGAGGCGGCAACTGTTGGCTAAAATTCATGCCGGACTCGGTGGTCACCACGCCGCAGCTCGGGCCCTTGTTAGCAAGGCCTTTCATACAGGGTTTTATTGGCCGACGGTCGAGCAGATGCATAGGACCTTGTCCAACGTTGCGTCAGATGCCAACTCTTCGCCAATCAAAACCATATGCCCCCACCGCCTTACAAACAATCCCCATCACTTGGCCTTTTGCGGTCTGGGGACTCGATATGGTTGGACCCCTTAAAGGGGGAAGCCATAAGAAAAAATATCTGCTGGTTATGGTGGACAAATTCACTAAGTGGATAGAGGCTAAGCCGGTCAAAATGGCTGAGTCTGGCCCAGTGATAGACTTCATATCCGGTGTCGTGCACCGTTATGGTGCCCCACACAACATCATCACTGACAATGGCTCCAATTTCACATCTGACAAGGTAAAAACCTGGTGTACTAATCTGGGTATTAAACTCGATTACGCCTCTGTCTACCACCCACAAACCAACGGTCAAGTCGAACGAGCCAATGGTCTTATTATGAGCGGCATCAAGCCCATACTAGTGCGGTCTTTGAAAGAATCAGACAAGCACTAGGTTGAGGAGCTCGACTCCGTACTCTGGGGGCTGCGGACCACGCCCAACCATACTACCAGATACACACCTTTCTTCATGGTGTATGGCGCAGAGGCCGTATTGCCCTGCGATATTATTCACGACTCACCTCGAGTGCGTATGTACGAAGAGAGAGAAGCCGAGCTTGATCGGCAGGACAACCTAGATGCCCTGTAGGAGGAACGCGATGTCGCAAAAGCCCGTTCAGCATTTTACCAACAGCAGTCGAAGATATCAGAGCAGAGAAGTACGGGCCAAGACTTATAATGTTGGCGAACTCGTCCTACGCCTACCGGAGAAGAAAAAGGACAAACTCAAGCCCAAATGGGAGGTTCCCTTCATAATCGATGAAGTTCTCACCGGAGGAGCGTTCCGTCTTCACAATGCATCAGACAATGGCCTCGAGTCGAACCCTTGGAACGCGGCCAGACTCCGAAGATTCTATGCCTAGCGCCAAACCCCTTGTTCGTTTCCTCCTCCCCTGTAGTTTCCATTATTTTTTCTCTCTTTTCTGATTACTTTCTAATTTCTTGCTTTAAAGCTTTGGTACGGCTAGACCGCACACCATTGACACATACATTTTTAAATATGTACGCCACTTGTACCTGGGGGCTTCTTAGACGGAGGTTCTTGTCATTCCTTGAGCATCAAGCTCCTCACATATGAGTTTTTTCATATGTACCTTTTCTTTGCCACTATATGCATCGATATGACTTAAGTTTTGGCCAAGCTGGGTTGCCTGGCTCCTGTGCTTATGCCCTACGTTCCCGTTAGTTCAGCTAGGGCATAAAGGGAGCACCTCTACGATTGTTACTGCCGGGTCATTCGGATGTGTACCTCAAACAGGGTGAAGCCAAAAGCTAGCGTTCTTAAGGGAATATTCGGTCAGTGAATTAAAGATGTTTTTTAAACTCACTCCATCGTGCACCCCCAGAAGTTATACAAACTGTGGTGCTCACATCACAATTCGTACATGTGCATTAAATGCATGCACACCCAGGGAAAGGAACCCTTAACGGAACTATTCTCTCTGGAAGATGTTTCTTACGATATCAATGTAATATAACATAGCTACCTGGATACAACTTGTATGTTCAAGCAACTATGACCCCTATGCCTAGTTTTCCAGGCATACCCCGGCCTATTCGGCCGCGACGGTATTCGGAAACACTCCGCACCTTCGGGTCCGGAGGTTGTAGCGAAAAAGTCTGCCATGACAAATGATATACAATTCACCTAGATGAGGAAAGTACATGGTCACTTGGACTCGAACACATCTTCCTCTACACCTTCCAACAGGCAGTCTAACTTCCAATCCTGTTGGGAATATTTTGCGGCCACCTCTACTAGGTCATATACTAAACTAACAGGAATTTCTTCCCCATTTGACCCTAACGGTCCAACCCGGGCCATGTGATTTGGATCCAGCTTTGTATATAGCGTTTTCACCATGGCCCAGGCCTCTCGCGCGCCCTCTCGGTAGGCCGATATCTTCCGTAGTCGGATACGCCGCCGGGCTCCCTTGAATAGCTCTACAAGCTCCTCCATACTTCCTGGAGGGGAGGCGGATGGCCATAATGCCTTGGCAACGCTCCGCATTGCCAGCCGGGCATGCTCGTGCACTTGCGACAGTCTTTGCAGCAGATCACTCGATGATTCGGACACCTCCTCTTCAGGATGGCCTGTCAATATACCTGCAAACATGACTATATCAGTTCCATTTATCTCTGAACTACTTTAACAATAGTTCGGACACATACTGAATATGCCGCCCCACAGCTTCTTGTTCTCCTTCACGGAATCGTCTAGCTAGGCTCGAACATCTTTCAATTCTTCACCCAATGTAGTGTTGGAATCCTGTAGATTGTTTTTCTCGTCCCTGACGCGGGTCAGCACACGCTCGCCTGCGGCGTGTTGCCTTTTCGCCTCTTTTTCTCCCTCTTGGGCAATCTTCAACTTCTCTTCAAGTTGATCAGACGACCCTATTATGCGATCACCAGCAGAATTAGCACAGCTGGTATACAATTATTGTTCCTCGGTGGAGGGGAACATTACCAAAAGACGACTTCTTGACGTTTTCCAGTTCAGCAGTAGCAGCATTTAGCTGTGCCTGGCACTGCTCCAGCTCTTGGGCTAGCAAGCAATTCTTCTCTGTAAGGTCCTGGTCGTACAACGATCCTTAAATCAGTTGTGCCAACTGCTTTCAGTCTCGGGGGCTATGGGCATATGGTTATCCTTTTTTGAGAAAGAAAATTTACCTACATATCTGTCAGATATTGCTTCGTGGCTCTTCTAAGCTCGTCTCGAGCAGCTCGGATGTATGCGTCGCCCGAGCTAAAGGCATTAAAAGCCTCCTCCGAGAACTTGGGGTCTCGCAAGACAGCCCTGCAGCACCGATGGTTCATGGCGCTCTCTACCTCCGAGTTGGTGACGAACATATTTTCTGAACCCTCGGCCGAAGGGCAGTCCAACGCTATTCCTACACCAGCCCCAGTCTTCCCGATTGGATGTAAATCCCGGTTGTTGGGAACACCACCGACCGGATCCCCGGACACAGTTCGACAAACCTTCTTCCTGTAACCAGACAAACACATGAGTCATAGTCGAATGCGACTGCTGAAAAGCATGTTTACCCGTACCTCCTCGATGAAGGCCCGGTTGTGCCTTCACCCGCCTTCCTCTTCGAAGGCTTGCCCGGCATGGGAGCCGATCTCTTCGAAATCACTGAACGTCTTCCCTGTGAAGCACGATACAGTGTGGTGGGTGAGGCAGAATAAGAGCACTCTTTTAGAGAAGGTGTTTCTTAATTATTTACATGTGAAGCAGGAAGAAGGCCAGG
Source organism: Triticum dicoccoides (assembly GCF_002162155.2). NCBI lineage: Eukaryota > Viridiplantae > Streptophyta > Magnoliopsida > Poales > Poaceae > Triticum > Triticum dicoccoides. The sequence goes on along the minus strand of NC_041390.1, from coordinate 517,521,484 downwards.
GTAGTCGATAGTGATGGCCACTTCTGTGCCATCATAGCTTGTCTGGTAAAACACTCCCCCCGCAAGCACTACGAATATATCCGGATCCTCTTCAAACCCAGGATCTAGCTCCCAGTTGTGGATCTCCGGCTGTGGGGCAGGACTATGAAGTCCTTCGGTGACCTTCCGCCAGTGCTGTCATAACAAACAGACTTGAAATTTATCAAAAGTAATCCGGAGGGGGAATGAGTGGAATAGAGGGGTCGAAGCTTACCCAACTGGGAGGATCATACATAGAATACCCATCTCTGCGCTTAATGCGAAGAAACTCCTCTTCCTCCCCTTTAAACAGCTCGACCAATATTTTGGCCAGAGTGGCGGGGGTATCTGGACCCTTCTGGCCATAGCGGGAGGTGTCATCCTCCCCATTGTAGTGCCACATGGGCAACCCTCTGTATTGTAGCAGCTGAACCCCTTGCACTATGGAGGTCGCCATTACCCCGATTATTGTGAGTCTGGACTGAGCGAGCGTCTTTATCTTGCTCATAACCTGGCAAACTTCTGCGCTGTCATCCTCTTCAAGACTCCGGGGACGCCAACTGTGGCGTTTCTTTAGCGGAACGCTCGCAAATTCAGGAAGGCCCTTTCAAACTGGGTCAGGGAGCGCGACGTCCTCAATATAGAACCATTCAGAAGGCCATTCTTCGGATGCCTTCCTTGGTGTGTCGGGCAGATATCCAGTATTGCGATACGCCATACTTCGGCTCCGCCCACTTCAAATATTGACCCCTCGTGATTACGCGGGACAAGACAGAACAACTTCCTCCACAACTCGAAATGAGCCTCGATACCTAGGAATAGTTCACATAAAGCGACGTAACCTGCAATGCGCAGAATGGAGGTAGGGGTGAAGTTGTGCAGCTGGAGGCCATAGTATTCCAAGAGCCCTCGGAGGAACGGATGAATGGGAAACCCAACGCCCCTTAGCAGGTAGGGGACGAAACATACTCGCTCTCCCCCAGATGGATTGGGTAAGTCCTCTGCTTGAGTCTCACCATTGAAGGAATCTAGCCCCGCTCGAACAGAAACTAGATCTGCGGGGGTAAGAAATCCCTGCGTCTGCAGCTTCGTCAATTGACTGTGGGACACTGAACACCTCTCCCGCTGGCCTTTCTCTAGGCCGTAATGGGTGGAGGAGCTGCGGGCACTAGCCATGCTGGAATGGTTTCTCCTAAGCAGTTTCCGGGGATTTCCTCTGCGTGGTGCCGAATGGATCTAGGATCCAATCTCTTTAATAGGTGCTCTTCCTTGCATGGACGGGGTGTTATCTGTAAAAATACCCTGACCTTCCACCTTCACTTGACACGTGGGAGGCGAAGTTATTTAATGCGCAGAAGCCAAGGGGAGCGACATTGAACTGATGGTCGAATACATCACTTGGAGATCATTAAAGGAGGAACCCGCCTTGCAATGCCGAAGACAATTTGTGTTTCGAACACCTCGCTATAGAAGACTGGTTCGGGGGCTACTGAGGGAGTCCTCGACTAAGGGGTCCTCGGGCGTCCGGCCTGTTATCCATGGGCCGGACTGATGGGCTGTGAAGACATGAAGGCCGAAGACTGTATTCGTGTCCGGATTGGACTCTCCTTGGCGTGGAAGGCAAGCTTGGCGACCGACTATGACGGTTCCTTCTTATGTAACCGACTCTATGTAAACCCTAGATCCTCCCGGTGTCTATATAAACCGGAGGGGTTAGTCCGGAAAGGATATACTCATTACCATAGTCATACAGGTTAGACTTCTAGGGTTTAGCCATTACGATCTCGTGGTAGATCAACTCTTGTAACACTTATATTCATCAAGATCAATCAAGCATGACGTAGGGTATTACCTCCATAGAGAGGGCCCGAACCTGGGCAAACATCGTGTCCCCCGTCTCCTGTTACCATCGATCCTAGACGCACAGTTCGGGACCCCCTACCCGAGATCCGCCAGTTTTGACACCGACACCCGTTCCCGTGCAGCTACCTTCAACCCCAAAACCCCAATCCTCTTCGTCCATCTATATAAAGACCCCCAATATCTCGATGACTCACAGTGGTCACATACCCAAGGTCGCCACCGCTCCACATAGGTCTCTCCCCTTAGCTCGTCTTCTCCCTCGACTACGTATGGCACAAATGCACCTTCGCCCAATGGCCCCTTCGATAGAGGCCATGTCTTGCTTCAAAGAGGCACCACAGGGCGACACCATCCATGACAACGTCGATCACGTGGTCCAAAGGCAGGAGGAGCATTCAGTGGCTGGAGCCCAGCAGGCCGGCATTGGAGGCCTGTCGGCTGCTACGACAAGTCTTTGAAATTTAGCAACCCCCCGACGGTAGTTGATCCCGCGTCGTACAATACTTCATAGCCTGACATGAAGCGAACCACCATGCCCCCGCGCATACCCGGTCAAGCGAACGAAGTATGTGTGTCTTCGCCGCGAGCGAAACAACCATGCACATGGCAAACGATAAGACAGCCGGGGTCCGCGTGTGTAACATGCGAGAGTACTACTACTACTACTACTATTCGAATCTAAACCATTTTTTTAAAATATGGAATAAAATAAAATACACAAGATTTTATTTTTAAAAAACAATTATTAAAATGTGTCTAAATTTTCTGGAGAGTGGAATAATTTTTTTAATTCCTTTTTTGAAATAGTGAATAATTTAAAAAATTCTGGACATTTGTAAAACTATATGAACAAAATAGTAACAAAAAGAAGAAGAGACCAAAATAAACCACTGAAAATGGACAAAACAGCGAAAAAAATCGAAAGCTAGTAGAGAAAAAAACAAAACAAAAACTAATACCAACAATAGAAAGCAACAACGAAGAAAATATCACATGAAACCCATAAGTCAGCGGGTTAACTAGCTCCGTTGCTGGCGTAGCCTCGAAGATTTATCAGCCGTGGGCAATAAATAAAATCTACCTATTTAAGCAGCATCCCCTTTCAATAAAAAAATAACTGCTGCTAGCGTAGCCGCGAAGATTTATCAGCCGTGAGCAATAATAAAATCTACCTATTTAAGCAGCATCCCCTTTCAATCAAAAATAACCGCTGTTGGCGTAGCCTCAAAGATTTATCAGCCATGGGCGATAAATAAAATCTACCTAATTAAACGACATCCTGTTTCAATCGAAAATAAAAACGTAGTCGTCAAATCCTTCGCCTACCTATTTAAGCAGCCACCCCTTCGTGCTTAATTTTCACACCAACCCAACCAGCCTTCTCCATCTCTCACCTCCACACAACCCCCATGCGGTTTGAGCCGCAGGATCCGAGATGTGGTTCCCGAGCGTCCCCTCCTCCAACCACCACCAGCAGCCCGTGCGAGCCCAAGGCAGGCTCTCCCCACGGCCTGTTTCGCCTCTAGGATCCTCTTCCCAAGCTCCCTTGGCTCCCCATCGGCAGCGCCTGCCCCACCGGCCACAGTGAAGACCTCCTCCACAGCCCTGCCACTTCTTCCTCCTTCTCGTCTCTCTCTCTCACCGTGTCTGAAGGAAATATGCCCTAGAAGCAATAATAAAGTTATTATTTATTTCCTCATATCATGATAAATGTTTATTATTCATGCTAGAATTGTATTAACCGGAACTTAGTACATGTGTGAATACATAGACAAACAGAGTATCACTAGTATGCCTCTACTTGACTAGCTCATTAATCAAAGATGGTTAAATTTCCTAACCATAGACATGAGTTGTCATTTGATTAACGGGATCACATCATTAGGAGAATGATGTGATTGACTTGACCCATTTCGTTAGCTTAGCACCTGATCGTTTAGTTTACTGCTATTGCTTTCTTCATGACTTATACATGTTCCTATGACTATGAGGTTATGCAACTCCCGATTACCGGAGTAACACTTTGTGTGCTACCAAACGTCACAACGTAACTGGGTGCGGTTTGCGGTCACGCGATCGTGATCGAACGCTCTAGATGATGGAGGAGGTTTAGGTGGGTTTTGGGCCAGTTTGGAAGGGTGTTGGGCTGCAACACACACGAGGCCTTTTCGGTCCCTCGGTTAACCGTTGGAGTATCAAACGAAGTCCAAATGGCACGAAACTTGACAGGCGGTCTACCGGTAGTAAACCAAGGCCGCATGACAAGTCTCGGCCCAATCCGAAAACGTTTAACACCCGCACACGAAAAGAGGTAGAAAGGGACACCGGAGGACGTAGGAGCGCCGGAATGCAAAACGGACAACGGGGAAAATGCTCGGATGCATGAGACGAACATGTATGAAAATGCAATGCACATGATGACATGATATGATATGCATGACAAAGACAAAACACACAGAGACAAAAACCCAACAACGAGGAAATAAAATAACTTAGTGTCGAAAACGACAAGAGTTGGAGTACAAATAAGGTAAATTACATCCGGGGTGTTACAACACTTCACCACTACGAAAGGATCTCGTCCCGAGATCTAGGACTGGAAAAACTCCGGGTACTCAAAACGGAGGTGATCCTCGCGTTCCCAGGTGGCTTCACGGTCTGAATGATATGACCACTTGACTTTGAGGAATTTGATAGACTTGTTGCGAGTCTTGCGCTCAGTTTCTTCAAGAATAGCAACGGGGTGCTCATGATAAGACAAGTCTTCTTGGAGATCAATGTCTTCAAAGTTGACGGTGCGGTCAGGAGTCTTGAAGCACTTGCGGAGCTGAGAGACATGAAACACGTCGTGCACGTTTGCAAAGTTGGAGGGAAGCTCAAGTTGATAGGAGAGATCGCCTCTCTTGTTGATGATCTTGAAAGGACCCACGTATCTAGGGGCAACCTTTCCTTTGATACCGAAGCGACGAGTACTTTTCATTGGAGAGACGCGGAGGTAGACATGGTCTCCGATCTCGAAAGCCAAGTCACGATGCTTGCTATCATAGTAACTCTTCTGGCGCGATTGCGCGGCTTTGAGATTATCATGAATGACTTTGCACATCTTTTCTGCCTCTGTGATCAAGTCATTGCCAAGAAGTTGACATTCACAGTCTCTGACCAGTTAAGAGGAGTACGACACTTCCTGCCATAGAGAATTTCGAATGGGGCCTTGCCCGAACTCGCTTGGAAGCTGTTGTTGTAGGAGAACTCGGCATATGGAAGACAATCTTCCCACTTCATACCGAAAGAGATGACGCAAGCCCTGAGCATATCTTCAAGAATCTGATTTACTCGCTTGACTTGGCCACTAGTTTGAGGATGAAAAGCTGTGCTGAAACGGATGTTGGTGCCCATGGTCTTCTGAAAAGAATTCCAGAACTTAGAGGTGAAGATGTTGCCACGATCTGAAGATATCAACTGCGGAATGCCGTGCAGAGAGACAATCCGGGAGGTATATAGCTCTGCTAATTGAGCTGATGTGATAGATTCTTTGATAGGAAGGAAATGAGCCACTTTAGTGAGTTTGTCGATGACAACGAAGATAGCATCATTGCCACACTTGGACTTCGGAAATCCAGTCACGAAGTCCATCTCAATATGGTCAAACTTCCATTCTGGAATGGCAAGAGGTTGGAGGAGACCAGCTGGTCGTTGGTGTTCTGCCTCCACTCTTCTGCAGACATCACATTCATTCACGAACTGAGCAATCTCACGCTTCATTCGAGTCCACCAATATGATGCTTGAGGTCTTGGTACATCTTTGTACTTCCAGGATGGATAGAGAGGAGTGAATTGTGAGCCTCGTTCATAATGACTTTACGAAGGTCACCTTTAGGCACAACAATGCGATTCTTGAAGAATGGAGTATCCTTGTCATCAAGGCGATAACACTTGTACTTGGGTTGACTCTTGGCAATCCCAATCTTCACCTTCTTCACCATAGCATCAAGAAGTTGAGCCTCGCGAATCTGATCTTCCAAAGTAGGAGAGACTTGGAGGTTGGCCAGAAATCCTTGAGGAATACCTTGAAGAGAAGCATCACAGAAGACCTCAAACGGTTTGGATTCATCAGGAGGAGTCAGAACTGGAGCAGTGACTAACTTCTCTTTCAGGGTGTTGAAAGCGATGCACATTCAGGAGACCAAACGTACTTGACGTGCTTCTGGAGAAGGTTGGAAAGAGTCTTCGCGATCTTAGAGAAGTTCTCAACGAACCTTCGACAATAGCTTGCGAGACCCAGGAAGCTGCGGAGTTGCTTCACATTCTGAGGTGGCTCCCAATTCACAATTGCAGACACCTTCTCAGGATTCACCACTACGCCCTTGGCAGAGATGATATGCCCAAGGTAGAGAACCTCATCGAGCCAAAACTCGCACTTTGAAAACTTGGCATAGAACTGATGTTCTCTGAGCTTATCCAGCACCAAACGCAAGTGCTTGGCATGATCTTCCTTGTTCTTGGAAAAGACCAAAATGTCATCGAGGTAGACCAAGACGAAGTCATTTGTGTAGGGGATGAAGATGAAATTCATCATGCGAGAGAATGTTGGCGGAGCATTGACGAGGCCGAAAGACATGACAGTGTATTCATATGAACCATAGCTTGTTCTGAACGCTGTCTTAGGGATATCTTGCTCACAAATGCGAATCTGATGATAGCCCATACGGAGATCAAGCTTGGAGAATACTTGAGCACCTTTGAGTTGTTCAAACAGCTCATTGATGTTGGGAAGTGGGTACTTGTTCTTTATGGTCTTCTTGTTCAATGGACGGTAGTCGACACAGAGTCGGTCCGTTCCATCCTTATTCTTCACAAAAAGAACTCCACAACCCCATGGAGAAGAACTTGGTCGGATGAGACCCATACGCTCTTGAATATCGAGTTGCTTCTTCAGCTTCTTCAACTCTTCAGGTCCAAGCTTGTAAGGACGCTTGCAAACAGGTTCCGTGCCAGGCTCAAGATCGATGACGAATTCAACTGGCCAGTGCAGAGGCATTCCTGGAAGCTCTTCTGGAAAGACGTCTTGATATTCGCAAATGACTGTAATTTGAGAGATGGCATTCAGCTCGCCTTTCTCATTGAGAGAAAACAGTCAAATGTTATCGTCATTAGCGGCAAAGACAATTACATCCTCAAACGAATGAGTCAATTGAATCTGCCTGGCAGTACAATCAAGCTGAGCCTTGTGCTTAGAAAGCCAATCCATTCTGAGAATAATTAAGGTCAATATCCGAGTTACCAAGGACCATTGGGGAAGCCAGAAACTTGAAGTCACCCATCATGATAGAAACATCCGGGACTATTGTGGTAGCCCTCATAGACTTGGCCGGAGAAACCACTCCCATAGGTTTACCCAACATTTCCGAAACGAAGTCATGCTTTGAAACAAATGATCTTGACATGAAACAATGCGATGCACCAGTATCAAAAAGGACTTTTGCGGGAGTAGAGTTAACTGAAAAGTTACCCATAATCACATCTGACGAGTCATCTGCTTGAGCTGCGTTCAACAAGTTGACCTTGGCGTGCTTGGGATTATGCTTAACCACTGCGGTGCTAGCAGACCTCACAGGAGGAGGAATACGCCTCTGATTGAAGCATTTATTGGCATAGTGACCCTTCTGCTGACACTTGTTGCACGTGACCTCCGAGAGCGGACGGTGATACGGAGCACTTGATCTTGGAGCTTGAGACGAAGTCTTGTTCTGAAAGCCTGGGTTGGGTGGGTGGGAAGATCCATTGCCACCTTTGCTCTTTTGCTGATAAGGCTAACGGAACGAAGGAGGCAGCCAATACTTTTGCTGCTTAGCCACTTGAGTTGAGGAAGGAGGAGTTGCATCTCTGACTCGCTTCTTGGAAGCATCGCACTTGAGTTGAGCAGTCTCTTGCTTCATTGCCATGTTGTAAAACTCATCATACTTCTGAGGCTCGAAAAGCACGAGAGCAAGTTGAAGATCTTCTCTGAGGCCATCCATGAACCGATAAATCATGCTCTTCTCGTCAGGGACGTCTTGCTTGGCGAAACGAGCGAGCCTTTGGAACAGAATGTTATACTAGTAAACAGACAAGCTGCCTTGCTTCAGGTTGCGGAATTCCTCACGCTTGCTTTCAACAACACTTTGAGGAATGTGATGAGCTTTGAAGTCTTGACGGAACTCATCCCAGGTAATCACACAGCCTCCTTTGAAATCTTTGTATTGCTGAAACCATTCTGCAGCTTGGTCTTTGAGTTGGAAGGAGGCAAACTTGACAAAGTCCTCAGGCCTGACGTTACTGCACTCGAAATGCTTGCATATATCCACGAGCCAATCATCAGCGTCTGATGCCTCGACACAGTTGCTGAAGGTCTTTGGCTGGTTAGCAAGGAACTAGTTGAGTGTAGCAAACTGATTCTGATTGTTGCCCTGGCCATGATTCCCTTGGTTGCGCTCTTGCAGAATTTGCATGATCAGCTGCGTGTTTGATTGGTAGCAGCCATCACAGCTTGCCATGCCTCCGGAGATGACTCCTTATGAACTGTGGTTTGGCAAGAAGCCAAAGTTGTCGTTTCTTCAAGTTTGGGGCTGTGATGCTTATGTGAAAAAGTTTCAACCCGATAAGCTCGAACCCAAATCGGAGAAATGTGTCTTCATAGGATACCCGAAAGAAACAGTTGGGTACACCTTCTATCACAGATCCGAAGGCAAGACTTTTGTTGTTAAGAATGGATCCTTTCTAGAGAAGGAGTTTCTCTCGAAAGAAGTGAGTGGGAGGAAAGTAGAACTTGATGAGGTAACTGTACCTACTCCCTTATTGGAAAGTAGTTCATCACAGAAACCAGTTCCTGTGACACCTACACCAATTAGTGAGGAAGCTAATGATGATGATCATAAAACTTCATATCAAATTACTACCGAACCTCATAGGTCCACCAAAGTAAGATCCGCACCAGAGTGGTACGATAATCCTGTTCTAGAGGTCATGTTACTAGACCATGACGAACCTACGAACTATGAGGAAGCGATGATGAGCCCAGATTCCGCAAAATGGCTAGAGGCCATGAAATCTGAGATGGGATCCATGTATGAGAACAAAGTGAGGACTTTGGTTGACTTGCCCGATGATCGGCAAGCCATCGAGAATAAATGGATCTTCAAGAAGAAGACATACGCTGATGGTAATGTTATTGTCTACAAAGCTCGACTTGTTGTGAAAGGTTTTTGACAAGTTCAAGGAGTTAACTACGATGAGACCTTCTCACCCATAGCGATGCTTAATTCCGTCCGAATCATGTTAGCTATTGCCGCATTTTATGATTATGAAATTTGGCAAATGGATGTAAAGACTGCATTTCTGAATGAATTTCTGGAAGAAGAGTTGTATATGATGCAACCTGAAGATTTTATTGATCCAAAGGGTGCTAAGAAAGTGTGCAAGCTCCAGTGATCCATTTATGAACTGGTGCAAGCCTCTCGGAGTTGGAATAAACGTTTTGATAGTGTGATCAAAGCATATGGTTTTATACAGACTTTTGGAGAAGCATGTATTTACAAGAAAGTGAGTGGGAGCTCTGTAGCATTTCTAATATTATATATGGATGACATATTGTTGATTGGAAATGATATAGAATTTTTGGATAGCATAAAATGTTATTTGAATAAGAGTTTTCCAATGAAAGACCTCGGTGAAGCTGCTTACATATTGGGTATCAAGATCTATAGAGATAGATCAAGACGCTTAATTGGACTTTCACAAAGCACATACCTTGACAAATTTTTGAAGAAGTTCAAAATGGATCAGGCAAAGAAAGGGTTCTTGATGTGTTACAAGGTGTGAAGTTGAGTAAGAATCAATGCCCGACCACTGCAGAAGATAGAGAGAAAATGAAAGATGTTCCCTATGCTTCGGCCATAGGTTCTATCATGTATGCAATGTTGTGTACCAGACCTGATGTGTGCTTTGCTATTAGTTTAGCAGGGAGGTACCAAAGTAATCCAGGAGTGGACCACCGGACAACGGTCAAGAACATCCTGATATACCTGAAAAGGACTAAGGATATGTTTCTCGTTCATGGAGGTGACAAATAGCTCATCGTAAATGGTTACGTTGATGCAAACTTTGACACTGATTCGGACGATTCTAAATCGCAAACCGGATACGTGTTTATATTGAACGGTGGAGCTGTGAGTTGGAGTGGTTCTAAACAAAGTGTCGTGACGGGATCTACGTGTGAAGCAGAGTACATTGCTGCTTAGGAAGCAGCGAATGAAGGAGTCTGGATGAAGGAGTTCATATCCGATCTAGGTGTCATACGTAGTGCATCGGGTCAAATGAAAATCTTTTGTGACAATACTGGTGCAATTGTCTTGGCAAAGGAATCCAGATTTCACAAGAGAACCAAGCACATCAAGAGACGCTTCAATTCCATCCGTGATCAAGTCCAGGTGGGAGACATAGAGATTTGCAAGATACATACGGATCTGAATGTTGCAGACCTGTTGACTAAGCCTCTCTCACGAGAAAAAAATGATCAGCACCAAGGCTCCATGGGTGTTAGAATCATTACTGTGTAATCTAGATTATTGACTCTAGTGCAAGTGAGAGACTGAAGGAAATATGCCCTAGAAGAAATAATAAAGTTATTATTTATTTCCTCATATCATGATAAATGTTTATTATTCATGCTAGAATTGTATTAACCGGAAACTTAGTACATGTGTGAATACATAGACAAACAGAGTGTCACTAGTATGCCTCTACTTGACTAGCTCATTAATCAAAGATGGTTACGTTTCCTAAGCATAGACATGAGTTGTCATTTGATTAACGGGATCACATCATTAGGAGAATGATGTGATTGACTTGACCCATTCCGTTAGCTTAGCACTTGATCGTTTAGTTTACTGCTGTTGCTTTCTTCATAACTTATACATGTTCCTATGACTCCGAGGTTATGCAACTCCCGATTACTGGAGGAACACTTCGTGTGCTACCAAACGTCACAATGTAACTAGGTGATTATAAAGGTGCTCTACATGTGTCTCCGATGATACTTGTTGAGTTGGCATAGATCAAGATTAGGATTTGTCACTCCGATTGTCGGAGAGGTATCTCTGGGCCCACTCGGTAATGCACATCACTATAAGTCTTGCAAGCATTGTAACTAATGAGTTAGCTGTGGGATGATGTATTACGGAACGAGTAAAGAGACTTGTCAGTAACGAGATTGAACTAGGTATTGAGATACCGACGATCGAATCTCGGACAAGTAACATACCAATGACAAAGGAAACAACGTATGTTGTTATGCGGTTTGACCGATAAAGATCTTCATAGAGTATGTGGGAGCCAATATGAGCATCCAGGTTCCACTATTGGTTATTGACCGGAGACGTGTCTCGGTCATGTCTACATAGTTCTCGAACCTGTAGGGTCCGCACGCTTAAAGTTCAGCGATGCTCGGTATTATGAGTTTTTGTGTTTTGATGTACCGAAGGTACTTCGGAGTCTCGGATATGATCACGGACATGACAAGGAGTCTCAAAATGGTCGAGACGTAAAGATCGATATATTGGACGACTATATTCGGACACAGGAAGTGTTCCGGATAGTTTCGGAGAATACCAGAGTGCTGGAGGGTTACCGAAACCCCCCGGAAGAAATAGTGGGCCTTATGGGCCTTAGTGGAGAGAGAGAGAGGGCTGGCCTAGGGCAGGCCCCCCCCTCTGTTCCGAATTGGACTGGGAGAGGGGGGTGGCGCCCCCCTTTCCTTCTCCCTCCCCCCTTCCTTTCCCCCTCCTAGTAGGAGTAAAAAAGAGGGGAGTCCTAGGACTCCTCCTCCTGGCGCGCCTACAGGGGCCGGTCGGCCTCCCCCCTTGCTCCTTTATATACGGGGGCAGGGGCACCTCTAGACACACAAGTTGATCTGTTGATTTCTCCCAGCCGTGTGCGGTGCCCCCCTCCACCATAATCCACCTTGATCATATCGTAGCAGTGCTTAGGCGAAGCCCTGCATCGATAGCATCATCATCACCATCATCACGCCGTCGTGCTGACGAACCTCTCCCGTAAAGCTCTGCTGGATCGGAGTTCATGGGACGTCATCAAGCTGAACGTGTGCTGAACTCGGAGGTGCCGTGCGTTCGGTACTTGGATCGGTCGGACCGTGAAGACGTACGACTACATCAACCGCGTTGTGCTAACGCTTCCGTTTTCGGTCTGCGAGGATACGTGGACACACTCTCCCCTCTCGTTGCTATGCATCATCCTGATCCTGTGTGTGCGTAAGAATTTTTATGAAATGATTACGTTCCCCAACAGTGACCTCCTCTGTCCCTTTCTGCAGGAGATCAACCGCAACCATCCCCTAGGAGAGGACATGGCGTCGTGCCGTCCCTTTCTGCAGGAGATCAACCGCAACCATCCCCTAGGAGAGGACATGGCGTCGTGCCGTCAACACCCGGCTTTGTCGCCGTCGACCAGATCTGGGCGAGATTTAGTGTCGCACGGTCCCGCCTAGATGCCTCGCCAACGGCTGCTTCCTGCCTTCGATTCGAAGCTCGCCGACAAGGTCCCGTGCAGAGGCCGACACGATGAACACCGGCGGCAGCCTGGAGCGCACGCGCAGCCCCGTGTTGACCAAATCATGGGCCGCACCACTGATAGCCGGCATGCCCTCTGAAGCCAGCCTAACATTGAGCCGCCACCAAGCTTGGCTAAAGCCCACTAGGTGAGCCTCAGCCCCTTGCCCTGCCTCATGGTCTTGGCCCAGGAGCACTCGGTAGATAGGCCCCAACCTGTGTGTTGTTTGGTTGTTCTACACCCATCCGTTTAGGCCCAGTTTGTTGCAGTTTTGGCTCCTTTATAATCTGAACTATTAATAATTATAGGAAACTATTGCTCATTTCTTTACAGGAAAATAACAAAATTTGCATCACAAAGATATAACAAATAACCATAATTTGGATCACAAAACTTTATATTCGGTTTTAGACCAGAAAAATGTGATGAATCTAATTATGCTATTAGTTGTTCATGTTAATTTTTTTGAAATATTGTTTAGGGTAGAATATAAAATAATTAATTAATTTCCATGGAGTACTTTCACGAGATCCTATATAGATGCTTCCCGCCTCATTTAAAATGACTAGATAGGGTAGTTTATATCTTCTCACCCCTTGCAATGTTAACAATATTTAATATTGATGTCTACATAAACACGATTGAACCATATCATAAACGTGGAGTCCCATCGAGATGCGAAATAATTTCGTATCGAACTTCACTTAATGTGTAACTATTGCTTCCCTTGCCATGCCATGCCATTGTATATCATGAACATGATGGATCTTCTGTCGTAGTATTAAGTGTGTATCTGTTGTTCTTTTCAGCGTTCTTTGCTTCTTCGTTTCTTCATGGATAGGACTCAAAGATGATGTGATCTTCGAGCAAAGGGTTGATCTTCTACTAACCGTGAGTACCAGGCAAGGATGATCATTATCCTTGATACTATTACTAGCTTTTCTTTCTAGATTCTCGATGCTATCATATGTCCCGTCACGTTCCAGATATTTAAGTCTATCATGTTGCCCACATACAAACATGACTTCCACCTCCTAGCAAACATTGTTATGGCTATGTTACCGCTTGATTCGACATTTGCTTAGTATCTTTAATCGGGTTAGAGTCCGTCTTATGCCATGTTGTTAGCTTGGTTACTCTTATCTGGGACATCATGCTATTATGTTACTTATATGATATGATGGCATGGTAGTGCACAAGATGAAGGGTAGAAGGCTAGGCCATATGTCTTGGCGTTTTTTTCCATTCAAGTCGCCCTAAGTACCAGGTATGACCATTGAGTCGGGCATGTGATTCACATGACCCTTTGTAGTTGCTGAGACCATGCGTGTAGAGCTGGGATGGTCTCGATACGATGCCAGACAAGATGGTGAAACATGTATGTTGAGGCTAGTGATTGGAGGACAATTGTGTCCATTGTTTTTTTTTGTGACGGCACTATGCCGGACAAGATAGTCAATCTTGCGTGTGAGACTTTGGCATGCATGTGTAGCAGAAGATGTGACAAGAAGGGAATGTAGTTAAACCTTGCACGGGTCCCCAATGTAAAAAAATCATGATAGCCTTTGGCATGCGAATGCCTTAAGTTGTTCCCACATGTTTTTTTTTTCGAAACGGAGGTAAAAAATTTGCCTCATCATTTAATTAAGAGGAGAGTTGTTCCCACATGTTTTTTTTTCAAAACGGAGGCAAAAGATTTGCCTCATCGTTTAATTAAGAGGAGAGTTGTTCCCACATGTCGGGTATGGCTAGGTACGCGATTCTCATGGCCCTGTGCTGTGTGTATAAATGGGTGGCTTCACATTGGAAAAAACCGCATGAAGAAACTCCAACTTAGGAGTTGATTATGACCAAGTCTCAACGTGGCACACAGTCTACCTAGCCCCATCGTTGTGTGCCCGACCAAAGCCCTCTATCCTTTTTTTGCACTCCCTTCTCCACACTCGGACGCCCAAAATCACCTACTTGGCCCTAGACTATGTATTTAGTAACGACCGTGGCTGGAGTCAACCGAACAGCACAACCCGCCAGTCAAAACTGTACGCTATGGGTGGACGTGACACCTGCAAAATCATATGATGGATAATGATACATGGATCTTTGCTCCGACCAGCCCTGGCAGCGTGCGTTTCTCCTTGCCCGCACCAACAAAAAACCAACCTATGGGATCTGGTCAGTTTCGATTTCCTTTGTCCCATCGCCCTGGGTGGGTTTTGGGTGTTTGTCGTTTTCTACCAATCACTGGATGGTGCGTGATTGAATGGTATGCCGCCGATCATACCTTGTGTTGTAGGTCACGGCCGACAGCAAACAAAGTACCAACACCGCTGCTGAGAAAACTCCAAAAATTCCTAGCATAACAAAATGGTGTGTGGGGTGAGCAGATGAGAGGAAGAAGACCACCCCCAATATATATCACAACACCCACGCACCATAATGAACTGACATACTACACCCAGAGGACCCACCCAACAGCGCCTACCAACCCAGGACATCTGGACTATGTCATCTTCTTAATGGCACGGAACGGCCTGTCTTTTAGACAATGTGAAGCAACTTATGAAAAACATGCTTTATGAATGATCCACAAAGAGTTTCTGGTTCCCTTCACGACTATGAACAAATAGGAACAACCACTCTTTGTACATGGCAAGCGCTTGTTCGAGTTGGTCGCACTCAGCCACCATCTTTTGGGCGGACATGCAAAAACACGACGACCCTGAAACCATACTCAGCAGGACCATGAAGGCGAGGAAGCACCCGATCTTGGAATGGTGTATAAAGCAAATGTTAAGGCGCAAGGAATTGAAAGCGCTCGGGGCGCTCGGGAGAATTAGATCTCAAAACACAAATAAAGAAATACCCAGGAAACAATAGCACACCAAAACCATGACAAACAAAGAACAAACAACCACTCAGAGGACCTGCAACCAAGAGAAGGAAAGGAAAGGACAGAGAGCAAGGAGAAGAGGCACAAAAGAACATGTGCATTGCAGCGAAGAGACAACCTACCTCGACCAACTCTGAAGCGCACAAAAAACTAATGGTCCACTACTGCCGCCGGCAGACAAAACACCAACGTCGAGAAAGCTCGAAGATAACCTTGGCACGAACGAAAAGAGAACTGTGTGTGAGGCAAGCAGGAAGATGAATACCACTCCCATTATATACTCGAGCACCCCACACATAGTGCCCACGAGTAACCGATGTAGTACACCCTAGCACCCACCCGGCAGCGCCATCTAGTCGGACGGACCCAACTCGCAAACCATTCAATGCTCCATAGTTCAAATAGCGAAGATAGCTTCCGCTATTGCGTCCGCAATAGCATACGCTATTTCTCAAATTAAATGTCATTACTTTTTGTTAATGATCTAGAAATATACACAATGATCTAGTGTTTTTACAAATCCGCTACATGGACATAGCACCCGCAATATCGTCAGCTAGATGGAACCCAACCTGCTACCAGCCTGCTATCCTCTATTTAAAACCATGCAATGCTCAAACCTTGAGCTGGGTGCATGCGCGTGCTCGGTTCACATAGAGCGACACATGGCCATATGGGCGCACCTAGCTCGCGAGTCCATGCATGCAATAATCAGACCCCGAGTCGGGCCCAAGCGAGCGCCCGACTCATGCTACCAACGACATTGATTGGCTGGCCCAACTCACAAGGCACGCACATAATGACACCTGGACAGATTAGCACACCCAGCTCGCAAGACCGGGCATGCAATGCTCAGAACTCGTGTCAGGCGCACACGCGGACCGTACTTGTGCAAGCGAAGCACTCCGGCAGGGGCCGAAGGATGCTAACAAGATGACCTGGCTCACGTGTCGCACTCGGGGCATTGTGTGAGAGGGCGCGCACATGCACGATAAGAACCACCATGAAGAGGTGGCCCCAGCCGCTCACAAGGCCCACCCGTCCTAGACCCCCAAGGCAATCCGTCTAGTGTGCAGAGGCCTCATAGATTGGATGACATGGAGAGCCCAGGGAGCTAGCAGCATGAGGCCTAGGCACAACGAACGATGGGTAGGGCACTTGCGTGCGGCGAGGCCCCAGGGGTGGGCACTCCAACATCCTTTAAAGGACTAATGTTCATGTGTGGTTTTTTCTCTGGGTAGCAGGGTTAGATGGATGGGTTGTGGAGTGCACTCGCCGGTTGGTCTCATTCGGATGTGGAGGGTTTTTTATACCCGGCCTCTTGCGCCGCTGGCCTTGGTTGGTTTGCTTTCTTCATGTGTCTGGTTTTCTTGAGGGCTTGTACCAGCTTGGGGGAGGGGGTGTGGTCTGGGTTCATCCTCCATGTTAGTGCGGGGAATTCGATGCTAGGGGTTATCGATATCGCATTGCTTCGAGAAAGGTAGAAGATAACTCTAGCCACCTCTTCAAGTGCACATAGGTAAGTTATCCCGCCACAATGCATCTGCAAATCCAGCCATAGTAAAATCAGGAAATTGCCTACAATTAGGTTTTTAGATTGTTGGAATATTAGGAAATTTCATGATTGATTGCAGTAAATAATTCATGACTAAAAAACTGATTAGCATGTATAGATCTTGCAAAAGAGAAGATCAGAACAACAACATCACACATGCAACATCAACCATACTTAGAGACACGATCAGATGACGTCGTACGTACTGTTCATTTGTAGATGAAGTAGTCGTGGATGCTGCCTAAGCAAAGTTGTTGACATTGACATTGGTGAAGACCGGTCGAAGCATACAACGTTGGAGACGATGGTACGCAATGCCGTCCTACTTGGAAGGAAGATGACATGTGGTGAAGAACTTGAGCGTCACGCGTATCGCTTTCCAAAAACTTAATTCTCCCTCTCACAGTGCGGGATAAGAAGGCAAGGCATACTCTCCTGCTCGCCTGTGCACGCCGACATTCGGGATGAAGTAGAGTACAATGGCAGTGCAAGTAGTGAGAGGAGACAAACCCTAACTCGTTTCGGTGTTTCTTTGGCAGTGGATAGTAAGTCATATCTAAACTGACTAGGTTTCGAAAACTTAACTCTCAAGATAACATCAAAAACTTACTGGCCAAGCAATTTTAAAAATATAACGACAAAACAAAGTTCTCCTGCAAGGCCTCAGACCATATTTCGGCTCACCATTCATGCACATGTCATATGCTAGTGCGCGGGCACGGTGAGGCGAGCGTGGTGCTCACTTTCTTTCCTCATACCAATCACTAAGTGTAGTGGGGAGAACTCACTACATAAAGTGGTCTCACACCACGTCCGCTAACAGTATGGGGCTAAAACTTGCACCTCCACTTACCATTTATTCATTGCCCTTTATGACACACGCGCACACACACACACACACACACACACAAAGTTATGGTGTCAAATTATCTATGTGTAAGCATTAATTGCATTTGTATCCTTTTGTAGTACCAATTAATTTCACCATCTAATTTCATTGTGTTTGTTACTATAACTAGTAAATGCGTACTTGCAATACACATTGAAATTATGGAGAAAATTAACTGCACATTGATATTAGATAGGCTACCAATTACATGTTACTTACATAGTGTGGACATTGATATTTGGTATGACATTAATTGCACACTAAACATGTTGAGGGCTCGCCACTGAAGCAATATAGGTCATTGGATTGATAAGGTTTGATCGCCAAGATTTGTTGGATCTGCCCTTTTCGATCTTTTTATATTGATATTGATACTACCATCATGCTTGCATGCCACCTGTCTCCTAGTTGAGACCACAAACATGATAGTTTTCTTTTGTATAAATTGTTGCATCGAGCGTTGTACAACCACCATAAGTTAGGCCTAGTGACAGGAGGCGAGGTGGAAGGAATCCAAGCCAATAACTGTGTCAACAAGGCAGGAAAAGGTAAAGCTAGCTAGATAAAATTAGTTGATTCTTCATATCATCTATATGAAGTTTTTGGTTTTTGCAATTGTATTGTTCAAATATATTACTAATCTATGAATATCCATGAACAAGTTATTTCAAATATCGACTCATCCTTTGTTGGTTCCTCCACAATTTAAGATCCTCTTTGTTTCAAATAATTCTTTTTTACAATTCTAATCTACAATAATTCATTATACTTATACAAATAGAAGTTTTAGAAAGAAGTTGCACAACGATTCTGGAGAAAAATTCCCATTTACGATTTAATCTACAATATTTTTCATTATATGGCTCGTGGATTCTTATATTCTCTAGTGTAATCAAATACATCTCATCACTTTTTATGGTCTTCAATCATTGCCATCATGCCTTGATTCTACTCTCATATTTTTTTTCTGAGATCTTGTGAATCATGGTGGCCATGAATATAGTCGTTCGTGGCCGCTTTGAGTTGGTATGAGACTTCTTAGATTGCAGGTATGATATATTATAGAGTTAAATTTTGCCAGATTTTCTTAGATCACATATCTGTTATAAAATGTTGTTGGATATTTTATTCTTAGATTTCTCAGCCTGGTTAGATAGTGTATCTAAACAATCAGGATAGCAAATTAAAACATGAGTTAATTGCAAAATCAATTGCCAGTGACGTATGCAAATATTTTTTCCCACCATATATACATGACCATGTCATATCTACATACTCCAATCATACCATAGTCACTGGCAATTAAAACGATATTTTTCCCACCATATGCAAATATCAGAGTACTTACCTAAAGAAAATTTTGTATTGATATGCATATACATATGGTTTCAGGTCATACCAAGTCTACAGTAGCATAGAACAATACATACATACGTGTAACATAGTATACCGCACATGCATGACATGTAAGCAAGTCGAGGAAGGTGTCAGCATTTCGGTCAGCAAGTTGGAGGATGCACCACATCATGCTAGGTGGTCTGCCGCGTACCCTCGCACTATGATCCACCAAGACACCATGGACCTCGTGGACTAGTGTGTCAAGTATTTCATGGTGATTACCTCCATAGTGGCCCACGAGGAGCATAAGGAGAACAAGACGAAAATGAGCGGCATGCGAGTGTTCAAAGCTATGGACAAGCTCGACTTCAACAACTATGTAAGGCCCCTCACTGAGTACCTCTACATGTGGGACGTGGAAACAAGCGAGCCATGGCGTAGCATCTAGCTGCAACGGTGCAGACGTCATCACAGCCGTCCGACTCCGCATTGGGTCCACCATCATACAACATCATGGTGCAAGGTCAGTTGCTAGTGGCCAATGTAACGACGACAACGGAGGAGATGCCACCACCACAATCACCCATCTTTGTGTTGGGTGTATCACCGCCATACGACGTCGTGGTGCATGCTCAGGACCCGTAGGCCACTGTGACGACGACATGGGAGATGTAACTAGCACCACTAGTTGTTTGGCTTTGCATGAGCTCAACCACCTCCACACAATCGTGTCCGCGGTGCGTGTGCTCAGATAGTAGAGGTGGCTAACCGAACGCAAAGCCAAACGACCATAGTGGCATTGGTTCCACTCCCCCTCTCACCGTCATTGTCTTCTCAACGGCCATCGACGCCCGAGCTTACACCATACACCGCACGACGACCTTACAACCAACACAAAAATGGGTGGCTATGGTACCTTGCCCTTTGTTGTCATTGTCACATCAACCACCGGTAGCTTTTGTTGCACCATGTTGTTGTATGGCGGTGGACCCCATGTGGAGTCATATGGCTGTGGCGCCATATGTCCCATCGAAGACGGCTGGCGTGCCATGGCTCGCTTGCTTCCGCGTCTCACGTAGCACGTAGCTTCGCGATAATGGGGGTGTACCCAATGAGGGGCCTGTGTAGTTGTTGAAGCTGAGCTTGTCCATGGCTTTGGTCACTTGGAGGCCGCTCATCTTTGTCCGGTTCTCCTTCCTATGCTCCTTGTGGGTCTCCATGGCGATAATCCCCATTAAATCTTTGACACACTGATCCACGAGATCCGTGGCATCTCGGTGGATCATGGTACGCGGGTACATCGGCAGGGCGCCTCTTGCATGATGTGGTCCAACCTCTAGATTGTTGCTTGGAACGTCGACACCTTCCTCGACTTGCATGCGTGCCATGCATGTGCATTATACTATGTTACATGTATATATGTATCATCCTCTGCTACTGACTATGGTATGACTCGAAACTATATGTATATGCGGATAGATATGACTTTCTTTAGATAAGTATTTAGATATGACATGGTTATTTGAAATATCGACTCATCCTTTGTTGGTTGCTACGTAATTTAAGATACTCTTTGTTTCAAATAAATCTTTATTTACGATTCTAACCTACAATAATTTTCATTATACTTACTAGCAAAAGAGCCCGTGCGTTACAACGGGAGAGAAAACATAACACATGCTCTTAACTCAACAACCATCACTCAAGACCACAATAGGTCCATCTTCTTTATTTTTGCGAGGCATCATATTTGTGTTGCCGCTTATCCTCCTTCGCACCCACGCTGGTGATGGCCTCGGTATTCACACAAAACAACAAAAAACGTTTGTTGAATATGGTTAATCCTAAGTCATCTCTCTCCCTCTCTACCCCCTCTCCCTCTCTCTCTCGCTCGCTTTCTCTCACTCTCGTGATGAAAAATCTGTTGTTTTTCCCTGCGACATTTTTCATAGGTATGCATGTGTAGTTATCGATGTTTTCTTTTCCGTATATCGTTATAGTGGGGTGTTTATTTGCAATCCGAATCGTCGCTAGTATGAAAAAAACGAATTTTGCGCTATAAATTATAAGTTTGCTTCCATAACAATATTTTTAAAATATTTAACAAGTAAAATTAACATCATATTTAGATTCCACACATTTTCTAATAAAATTTCATATATAATATGTTAAAATTGAAGTTACGGTTTAAAAGATACAGATAATTTAGAAAATCATTAGCAAATCATTTGGTTTGACTCAAATATATTCCAAAATAATATTTAAAAATACTTAACAGGTAAAAATAATCTCATATTCATATTCTACATATTTTTCTAATCAAATTTCATATATAACATGTTCAAATAGGAGTTACGGTTTAAAAGATATGGATGATTTTAAAAAGCATTTGTTTGACTTACATATGATCCGCGGATGAATTGTCTAAAACATCAGGGGGGGTTTCGAAAAATTTAAAATAACGGTTCGGGTGTGACTTAAATCCGGACGGCGGGTTAATTTCAAGAAAAGACAGGGATTTTTATGTAAAATACGAAAATAACGATTCGTTTTAACTTAAAACAGGACTGCGGGTTGAATTCTCTGAAATAAAGGGACTTTTCTGAAAAATGCCATGACGGACGAAAGAAACCCAATTTGCTTTATTATTATTAGGTAAAGATAAAGATTTGAATGGAAGTCGTAAAAATAAGTTGCGCAATGATTTGCAGAGAATTTTCCATTTACTATTTTAATCTACAATCATTTTTGTTATATAGCTCGTGGATTCTTATATTCTCTAGTCTAATCAAATACATCTCATCACCAATTTTATGGTTTTCAATCATTGCAATCACGCATTGCTTCTACTCCCATGTTTTTCTGAAATCATGTGAATCATGGAGGCCTTGAATATAGTCGTTCGAGATTGCTTTAAGTAGGTATGAAAATTATTAGATTGTAGATATGAAATAGTCTAGAGTTAAATTTTGCCATATTTTCTTAGATCATGGAT
Source organism: Triticum dicoccoides (assembly GCF_002162155.2). Taxonomy (NCBI): domain Eukaryota; kingdom Viridiplantae; phylum Streptophyta; class Magnoliopsida; order Poales; family Poaceae; genus Triticum; species Triticum dicoccoides. The sequence goes on along the minus strand of NC_041390.1, from coordinate 517,499,334 downwards.
CTTTTATAAAAAATTTAGTGGATACTTTATTCTTAGATTTCTCAACCTGATTAGATCATGATCTAAACAATCGTGATAGAGGACTAAAACATGAATTAATTGCCAGTGACGTATGCAAATATGTTTTCATATCATATGCAATCGTAAAGAAAGATTTATTTGAACCGAAGAGTATCTTAAATTACGCAGGAACCAACAAAGAATGAGTCGATATTTCAGATAACATGTGCTTGGATATTCATATATTAGTAATATATTTGAATGGCACACTTGTGAAAGCCAAAAACTTCATACAGATGATAGGAAGAATCAACTAATTTTATGTAGCTAGTTTTACCTTTTCCTGTCTTGTTGACATGGTTATTGGTTTGTCTTCCTTACATCTTACCTCATGTCACTAGGCATAGGTTGTCTTTATGGTTGCTGTATAATGCTCCACCACAATTTATACAAAATGAAATTAGCATGCGATAGCCTCAAGGAGGAGACAGGTTTGCATACAAGCGTGATGATAGTATCTAACATCTAAGATATAAAGCCTCCTAGAGTACCCGCCGTTCTGGAGGCCTTCGCGCGCGCGTGATCGCTGGCCACTCGATCAGCTCGCTGGCTCGTTTTTCACCATTGATTTTTACTATTCACTGCTAGATTTTGTTACACCTCGCGTTGCTTCGCTGGGTGGCTGCCAGTGGACCCATATAATCATTGGTCCACACTGCAGCGAAGGGCTCGTCGACTGGGTTCGTGACTCATTGACGCTCCCGGTGAAAAAGCCCTAGATCGAGCGGTCAAAACAGATCACGCCCTCATTGATTCCTTCCACTCCCTCGACACCACCTCCTCTCCACCCGGCGGCGCCCCCTCCTTTCTCCCCACCCGCCTTCCTCCCCATCTGGCGGCGCCTCCTCCCTCCTTCCCATGGCCTCCCGCACCGCGCGCCACCGGCTAGCTGCACCACCACCGCATGCAGCGCCTCCTCCCTCCTTCCCACGGCCTCCCGCACCGCGCGTCACCGGCTAGCTGCACCACCACCGCATCCTCATATACTCCAGCCCACTATGCCAGCGAGAGAGGAAGCTACGGGAGGAGGAGAGCCCATCCCGTGAGGAAGACGTGGGGAGGAGCTCTACCCGTCTCAGTTGCCGGCCGGGATCTGTAAGAAGAGGAGACCCAGTGCTGGCGTCGGCTCCAGCGACGCGGGTTGAAGGCCAGTGCAGGCGAGCGCGCGCGTGCAGTGCGGTGCCCTAGACAGGTGGCAGCGGCCGTCAAGACAGGAGCGGCGCCGCGAGCGACGACCCTTGGTCGTCTTCAGGTGCGCGCCGTCCGTGGTGGCCGATCATGGGTGTTGGCTGGCGGCCGGAGGCCCCTGCAGCAGGCCGGTGCCCCTTAGCAAGATTGGCATGAACTGGGAAGGCAGCCGGTGTGTAGTATGATCCTCGCCTCCTCCAACTTCGTTAGGGTAAGCACGTCTCTGTCCTTTCTCTTCTCCCGTCTCTGTGTATGTGTGTGTGTTCGTCGTTTCTCCTTTCTTCTCTCATGAAGAAGGGGCTGCTCAGTTTTGGAACAACAAACCATGGAGGATATGGGTCTGCACGGGCTTAGAGCAGGAAGCCATGGCGGCCAAGGTGAATAAGCAACACATAATCGTTATGCACAAAATATGCATTTTTGGAAATTATTATTATTTGTTCTTAAGATATCTATAGCATTTTTTCCTGAATAATTAAAGCCATCTACTGTATTGATGATTTGTTAGCTGAAAAATGAATGAAAATGAGCTTGTAGTTTTGTGAATAAGTCTAATACTTTTGCAGTCCGCTTTGTTAGTATCATAAGATTAGTTATACAGTTATACTCCAATATGCTGCTGCTGTAGCTACCCGAAGGACGATGCAATGTTCGAATTGAAAAATGAAATCATAGCATCATATAGTTGCACAATAGATTTCTAATAATATAGAATTGATTTAAACACATCACTTCATAGTGCGCTTTTGTCATTAGACATGGAGGGATATTCTGTTCTAGGAAATTCACTTATGACTACATTCACAGGTTGAAGATGATGGTGTTGTCTTCTTCCTTCTGATTGATTTCCAACAGCTTAAGAACTTGTGCGGTGGTGTCAACCTCTTATGCTCTCAGGGAAAATCCTAAAGAAGCCTTGCTTTGCATGGGAGCTGCAGTTCATCTGGTTGATGCTTCTTTTCATGCTAAAATTATTAGTGTTGTTGTTGTGCTTTGTTTTTTCACTCACTGTACTTTGATTCTTGATGTTTTCTTCAGGCTAAGAGATCGTGCTATGGAAGCGACGAGGGCTGCCGCAGTGTAGACAAGGTCAATATCAGGCTTTATAACCAGACTGAGACAATAATTGCTTTGAAGAATTTTAAAGTGGCTATATTAGTAAGAATTTGAAGGCAGGCTATGAAAGTCAGTATGACAATGCTAATTTGCAAAACGATGCTAAATGCTAAGATTTGACTCTACAAGTAATCGAGTTGACCGTGTAACATGCACCTAATGCGAATTTGCATGTATCCTCATGTCTAGAACTCCAGATTATAGGTTTTGGTGTTCTCCATGCCATTTTTCTCATAATCCCCGAGGGCTACCGATTTGATCTTTTGTTGTTCCTGGTGTACCGATTTGGTATTCTATTTGTTGCTTGATCCTCTTCCTTCACTTTTGTTCTACTATTATTTGGTTGTGTGTCTCTTCTGGTGTCCTGGATGAAAATATGAGCAGCAAATATCGTTGTGGTCTGATGGAGATGCATTTGCCTAGAAACCATTGTCTGACAGCTCGGCCATTTTTTGTGAAATTCTCAACGTCAAATAACTGCGGACCTGAGCTGAGGGTGCTGCATATGGTTTCTGTTTGATTTTTCTTTCCTATGGATTGGAGATTGTCGTTCGCGGATCCCGCTGAATATTTGTGATGTTAAAAAGGAGTGGCCTGATTCATACATTGATGAGATCTATGTTATCACTCTGAGGGATCTGTCGCAACAACTTATGATTTTGTTATTCGTTTTTGTTTTTTCAGCTATATTGTTTTTGCTACCTGGTCTCTGTGTTGGCATCTCGATGAGTTGATAATTTTTTGACTTGATTTGTTCTTTGTTGATGATTTTTGCTTTAAAATATTTCTCCATGAAAATCATACAAGCAGACGGGTGATCGGAACTTATGCCATGTTGATATGTCTACATAATACATGCTTACCCTTGTGGTTGGCATCCGAGAGAAAACATTATCTATCTTTTCCAATCTTCTCAAACATTATTTTCTTCTGTTTTTTGTCGTGTTTGCGCTTAGCTCATGTTCTCCCTCTTAGTTGGAGTTTAGTGTTTTTACAGGACTCGGATCTAAGAGGGACGCCGTGGATGCGGATAGCGAGATGGTTTACATGACTTAGATCTGAGAGGGACGCAGTCAAATGGTCTAACCAAGTTTTCTTCAATCCTCTGTTCTACATTCTGGTTTTGATGCCTTGCTGCCTTTGACATTAAGGTGAGGTCCTCTTCCTCATACTACTGCCTTCTTTCTGAGGCATCGCGATTCCTGGAATCCTTCTTCCGTTTTTCTTTCGATTTGATATTCTACCTCCTGAATGATGATTACAAGTGCATGGTTCATATGATCGAATTGTGATTGCTTGAACAAAAATATGATGTTATGAGCTTTTAGTGCATTGGTTTATGGTTGTGCATTGATATATTTTGATAGTGAAACTCACCTCTTATGTCAAGGTGGGAAGCTTGGCTGATTCCGCCTCCAGTCAGAAGATTAATACATCTATGGTTTTATTTTCCATGCCAACAGCTTGATTGATGATTCCTAATGCATCTCAGGTATTGGTCTCTTCTCCGTAAATGTATATACTTTACCATGCTAATTTTGTGTTAACCGTTGCGTAATATTTCGCCACTAGAGATATATGATATAACCATTTTTGTTGCTTATACATAAAAAGGTTGCATGTGTGATGTACTGCTGTTTGTAGCTTTTTGCACTTGTCTAATTTTTAAGCCATATTCTGCTCATAAGAGAATAATTTACAGCCGGGACCGATTCATTATGACACATGATGTATCATGCACGACTGCTTAACTAGAGAGAATAAAATGATGGAATATTCTTCTGTCCAACCAGAAAAAAATTCTTATAATGTGTTTTATTCATTTGACATATCAAAATACATCAGCATTTAAAGAAGTGGCAATGATTAGCCATCGTCATACTGGTGAATACGCATTTGGATTTATAACATCGAGCATGATTCTTCAGGTACTTGTTTATGCACAACACTTTCTACAAATGGATTCATGGCATCAATAACATTAGCATGCTTCATTCTGGATAATTTACTCATTTATATGCTTTCAAGAATTTTGATTTATAATTTTCATTATTAGCTACACAAAGATTCATACCATACTTGTGTGTGCTCTTTTTTTGTGTTACCTCATTCTTGAAATAGTTCACTTTGAGGAAAGTGTTATCCTTTAGTTGTAATTTGTGACAACTAAACACTTACATCTCAAGAGTGTAAAGGTTCGCCCAAAGAATTAAGTCTAATGTAGCCTGGCTGGGCTTATCTTAATAGTTAGCTTATCAGGATTAACCTATAGTCTATATATAAGGTGGTTTAAATCAGTCTCTCGTACATAAATTTGTTGTGCAAGCCCTGAAAAGGCCAGCTAGAGATACTTCAAGGTTATGGGGCTTTTACACATTTGTCTGGTAATTTGATGTCTTTTAGAGTGGTTCCTTTAACTGCTAAATCCTATGAACACTTGCGAATACTATATGTTGTTGTTGTTAGGTTCTCTACCAGAAATCACTCAGATATCATCTTATTCTCTTGTTCGCTGTTTTTTTGTAACATCTGAATATAGCATAAGCTTATTTTGGTAATGCCTCCTTTTTGCGGTTGCTAAGTTTGATGGTCTTCTTAATAGCACTCTTACTATATCACCTGAATTTCTAATCTTAAGTTTCTACTATTATCTCTCTACAGAAATAATTGTTTCTGGAGGAATGACCATGCCACAGTTGATTACTGCACTAGGACTTGCCCTTGATAAGAACCAGGGAACCCATTTAAACAGAATGATGATTGTGTGAGCCTTTAAATATCGCCAACACATCAGGTACAGTCGAAAACTTTCCCCGTCCCCCAGGCCCTGTGGGCTGCGACTGAACTTAGATTTCTAATCCCTAGCTTAACTTCCTGTAGGTATTGGCATCTAGATGTTTACAACTACTAAAGGGACACCCAAGTCATAGATGATGCTACATCTGATGTATGATTTGAAGATTAGAAGCTGGAGCACAAGGATTGTGTGATGGAGTAAACATTGGTTATATATTTTAGGCGGGTCAGATATTAAAGTGGGGTGCTCACACAACACTTAGGTGGCTTACGGAGATTACTGAAATTGGTTTGTGGGTGTTGTGTGCTCACACCGCACTCATAAAATTACTATCAAGATTTGAAGTTAGTTATGAGCTAAAATTAGTTATAATGAAAAACCAGGAGAACACCATATTAGGTGAATTTAAACCACTTACAGGACAGTGCCAACAACAACAAGAGTGCCATAATAAGGTGCTAAAGCCTTCCAGGTGAAGGACAATGTCAAGAGTAACATCGACGCACCTTCAAAACAGAAAAAAGAACATTAATTCCTAAGTCATGGCACATCAAGAAACACAAGCACACAGTTTACTGTAGAAAAGGCAGTACCATTCCAGATAATCTTGTTATGAGAAGGCTCTTCCTTCCTTGCTTGACCATCAGTGGAGATGCAATCATGGTGCCTATGAGAAGTATATATACATCTCAGGAAAGGCATTGGAAATTACTGCCAAAATACGCTTTTCAAACACTTTACTAACCAAAAACATTGGCATCACCGAACAAGAGCACTCGCTGCAACATTAGATGCAATGCCTGTACTGTGGAACATGGACGTAGAGTAGTACACGACAGCATTTATGCCAGCAAGTTACTGAAACAAAAACAGTGTCGCTCCCCACACTCACAACTGCAGTATATGAGAAACATATCAGGACGCATGTAGAAGAAATTTCATCATAATAATCAATTATGACAGACACAAATGAGTATGAAAAGAATACTTAGAAATTGCAACCCGAGTTATGTAGCCTGAGTAAATTATTAGTCGTAGCATTGCGGACTGTAAAGAACATGGCTTGGTAGCAGCAGTTTGCGAGGAGGAGTTCTAGGCTAACCCCAAGATGATAGTTTCGATCAAGCAAATGTGATAGCATAAAAGCCATAGTAATTCTTTTTATTATTCCTATGCATTTTCTTTGTCATAGATGATAGGCGGAAGTTGCTTTGCCCAAACTATTTGCATCTATATGATAAGGTAACACACAAAACTTTTTCTCACTAATTCCTTTGTACCACGTCATTGGCTTGATAGGGTATAGAAAAAATAATCAGAGAACATTTTACCTTCCCAATAGCGTTTGCTGAAAAGATCAAACCAGCTGGCATCTGGCTCATTAGATACTTGCACTAGCAAATCAATCTCTCTTTCTCTCATCTACAGGCAAGTCACGGCTAACATCATCGAGCATCAACGGCAAGCAACAAGTGGCCAGCAGCATGCAGCGACAGCGGCAAGTAGCAAACAACACCAACAGCGGCGGCGATTTCTCACCCTGCTGTTAGTGGCGAGGTCGGACAGAGCAGAGCAACGAGTTCTGGACAGCGGTAATGGCGGTCAGCGTCAGGAAGAAGTAGGAGGGATCCACGGCTTCGAATCAGTGGTCCAGAGAAGATGTGGACAAAGCGGAGCCCGTCACAGTCCCTGTAGCTGTTCGGTGAGGATGACGACCGCGACGGCCGACGAAACCGAGGAAGGCGGCCTCGGTCGAAGAGGTTCCTGCACGCCGGGGCACGGAATGACCATTAAAGGGACAGCAGGAACAAAAATGGAGCTAGGGGAAGTGGGGAACTACCTAGGAGCAAGAACGCACCAGAAAACGAGGCGATTCACGGCGCCGTCCAGCTGGCGTGCATGTCGGAGCTGGAGGCATGGACGTCGATCCGGACTGAGGGCTGGCGAATCCCGCTGGTTCCTGTGACCGGCGTTGCAACGGCGAGCTGGCGTGCATGTCGGAGCTGGAGGCATGGACGTCGATCCGGACTGAGGGCTGGCGAATCCCGCTGGTTCCTGTGACCGGCGTTGCAATGGCGAGCGGCGGTGCCCCCGGCGAGCTAGACGAGAGAGGGGATCCAAGAGAAGAGGATATGAAGTGAGGAGGGAAGGGGTAGCTGGTTTGCGGCCGCGTGTCCGTTGTCCTGCTAGATGGCGCTGCTGGACTCACCCACTGGCCAGTGTCAAGGGCAGGGGCTGAATGAAAATAAATGCAAATGAGATTGACTGGAACATCTCTTCCTCCTCTATTCCTTCATAAGCTTCTCAAGATTAGCATGATCTAAATGTTTCCGTGCTCAGAATTTTACAAAAATATCTTGGAAAATTTCACAGATGCTACTGTTCAAATTCGAAATAAAATCTGCCCCAATTTTGGGTTGAACTGTAGGTAAGTGATAAATTCTGAAATGCATGAAATTTTTACTGGAGTTTGTAGATAACATGTAACTGCCATATATAAATATTCATGAAATTCCAGTAGTTGAATCATCACCAAACACATATATCACAGTTTTGTCATTCTCTCAAATTTAAAGAAACGCACTTGATTTAAGGTAACAAAATTATTTTCAGAATTTTTGGGATTGAAGCTGTGGGGAAGGTATGAAAAGCATGAGCTAATCATATAGTCATGATAAGAATTTTTATGACTAGGCATGCGCTCATTCAGTTAGGATAAGATTTGAGCATAGAACAAAATTTTGATGACTAGGCATGCGCTCATTCAGAGTGAATAGCAAAAAACTACCACATTACGGGTCATCGTTTCAAAAAACTATCGCTTTTTTAATCTTTTCAAAAAGCTATCATAAAATTCTTCTACTGTTCCAAAAAATCCAAATGACCATCTGACTTAGAATTAATCCTGTTTATGACAGGTCGGGCCCGCTACTAAACAGACCATTTGTTGACTGTTTGTTTGACCGTTAACTTACAGCTGGGTCCCACATGTAAGTGCTCTCTCTCTCCCTTATCTCTCTTCTCCCCCTCTCTCTCACCCTTATCTCTCAAAATCCCGAGCGCCACGGCCGCCGTCGCCGCTTGGTCCGGCCACCACTACGCCATGGGGAGCGCCTCCGGGCCGGCCACCACCACGGCCGGCGCAGCCACGGCCGCCACCGCCAGGGCCGACCACCACCATGCCATGGGGAGCACCTCCGGGCTAGCCACCACCACGGCCGGCGCAGCCACGACCTCTACCGCCAGGGCCTACCACCACCACGCCATGGACGCGCCGCCGCCTGCTTAGGTCCGCCCCACCGCTGGCCGCGAGCTCAAGCACGGGCGGGGAGCAGCCAGGGAGCTCGGGCGGTTCCAGCCCGCCGCGGCTGTTGTTGCCCGTCGGCCACGGCCAGAGCTGGACGGCCTTGACGAGCTCGCCGGCGTGGTGCTGGCTGGCTCCGGCGCGAGCTCCCTGGGAGGACGAGATTGCTTTTTAAAAAAAATCCAGGGACACGATTGCTTTTATATTTTGTTTCAGGGACCTGTTTGCTAAAAAAATACTTAGGCCCCACCTGTCATAACCTGTCGATGGTCAAACTAACGGTCAACCTGACGAGTGGACCCGAGCTATCATAATAATGTTTGAAGTTAATCAAAGTAGTCATCAGTGCGACATGATAGTTTTTTGTAACAACAGAACAATTTTGTGGTAGCTTTTTGAAAAGATTAAAAAAGCGGTAGTTTTTTGGAACGATGACCCGTAATGTGGTAGTTTTTTTGCTATTCACTCCGCTCATTCCATTATGACCAGGCAACTATGTGATTAAGTGATACCATGAGAGGCATTTGCATTTGCTTGACATGATAAAATGGGTTATTACAATACTTGCTCTAGGAGTACTTTCATTATCGTCATATCCTTATCCCATCATCGATAAGGTTATGCAGTTGCTAAAGTTTAATAACTTTTGTGATTTGCATTCATTTATTAACTAAATCATCAACTTGCTCAATAACAGGCTCTATGTTTCCATGTAATGAAGGTTATAGAATCCATTTTGAAGAACAATTTCTTTGATTCTATCTTATTGTATGTTATCCTAAATGCAAGGTATTAGTTATGTAAACCGTTGTTTCAATCCCATGTTTGCAAATGTGATCGATCCAAATTAAGAGAAATCCTCTTAATTTTTCATGTACAAGGGTTTCAATTGATACACTAAGTGTTTGCTAAAATCTAAATTTACTAGCAAATGCAAATAATTTCAAAGCATTAATAGTTTTATATGGGACTCTGTGCCATTTAGCGCAGCAAGTTTGAATTATACATCATTTTTCATCTTGAAGGGTTTGAATTAGTACCCTAAGTGGTTGATAAAACCTACTTTTCTACTAACAAAGTCAAATATTCTCATAACGCTTCAAGTTTGAGATGGTCGCTCGGACACAAACTTACTGAAAAATGCAAATATTTTCAACGCGCACATGTTTTTTACATGGGACTCAACGGTAAACCACAATAGTTTGAGATTGTACGTGTGAACACCACATTCAGTTACCATTACAACTGTTTATCAACAATGTTCTTGTCACAAAAAAAATAATAGATATATAGGCACATATAAAATCATGCGTTGTAAAGCTTCAAACACTTGCTCATAATATCTTCCTCTCTATCATTAGTCCGTTGTGAACTTGTGATGGAAAAAAATTAGATTCCATCAAAAGTGCTTCTGGATGCTATGATACTATAGCTTGGCCTTCCAAAACGCAATTTACTCAACACACAAGGCAAGGACCATTAGTCTCGAGGCAACTGTTCAGTTTTATCCATCTGAGGTACTAGGTATACAATGGACTTGCAAAGAAATCAATAATTCATTTATGTTTACGAAAAACTGGAAGAGGGTAAAGATCGCCTGATAAACAAACCTCTTAAATACACGGAAACCTCTTACAACAAAGTGATACAAGAGTTCAACTATGATAAGCTACAATTGGTTAAAAAGGAAGTTCTGTAACACGAGCTAAAAGAAAAAGAAGCAAAAATAGACTATCTGAGCAATAACAGGTGCAATGATCTAAGGAGAAATCACACGGAAGTAAAGGAACTTTATTGCATCATAAATACCAACTCCATAACATCATCAATGCTTCAAGACAACAATCTCAACCATATTCTCTCACAGATAATGTATGTTGTGGATCGCCTTAATGATAGAACTTTACAATCAAAGGACATTCTACAGAAAACAAACAAGTGTTATTAGGGATTTGACGATGATATGGAAGACATTTCTGCTTTGCCCAATGATAACCACCAAACATGGCCACCATAAAGAGTTGCTTAGATGATGAGGTCATTTTGTATGCCAATGGCGCAAGAAGCGACGACCACCTGATCTAAATGATTGCATATGGCAGTTACCATAAGCTGGGAAGCTATTTATATGCCACATCTCTGTCTATGTAGCTTTGCTTACCATGAACCGATATACCACCAATGTAATATATAATGCTATCTATGAACATCATACCTAAATATCTATTTCCTTATGCTTCATGGATTTTAAGACCGGTCTCTAAAATATTCCAATTTGCATGGTCTGAAAGCTTGGTTTTCTCTCGCCCTTTGAGCCATGGGTGCAACGGGTCATCTAGCATGAACAAAGGGCAAGCATATGCTTTCGCCTTCAGATGCACTTCCAAGGGACTGCACCTGATCGTCTACTCAATATAAGCAAGTTGTAAGAGCCCCTTGTTATATAATTTAGCATTACTATAGATGCCAACCAAGACTTCTGCGTTTATCATCCTTTTGGATCTTACGTAATCCCCTAAGGCCATCCTGTGCATTTAATTGTTGGTTCTTTGCTGCTTAGACTATTGTGTGGTATGCTTTTGAAACAACCATGATGAAAGAAATATATGCTTTCGCCTTCAAGTGCATGTCCAAAGGCCTCTGCATGATTGTCTATCCAATCTAAGCAGATCACAAGAGTTCTTTGCTACATAACTTAGTGCATCATTTTGAATCTTAGGTAAAACAAACTATGATAATCCTGTGCGTATGCCTGTCGCTTGCTTGCTGCATACAGTGTGCCTGTCGCTTGCTTGTTGCATACAATATCATGAGCTGTGCTTTTGGAGCAGCAATATGTCAATGCACACTCTTTCAATACTTGGCTTGCACTCGGCCTTTGCGCCATTGGCGCAACGGGTCATCTAGTTATAGTAAAACAACAACGAAATGAGTTGGAGAAATTACTTGATACTGTAAAATGATATGCATGCAATTAATTTTTGCACATCCAAACGCATACACACAAAGATAATTTGGCATTATAAGGACATCTCCAACACTGACCCCAAAACAGACACTGTATTTGTCCGCGGATTGGTCCGCAGATAGTGATAAGGGACCCAACTATCCAACCCTGGTGACGAGAACGGTCCTGCTAGTCTCTTCGACGCGACGGCATGGGAGGTCAGCAGGGACACTGCTCGTCGCTGGAGCAGAACCTCCATTCCCTGGCTCTGCTCCAGCGACGAGCAGTGTCCCGCTGGTGTCTTTGACGCGACAATGCGGGAGGTTGGCGGGGACCTCCGCTCCCTGGTCCTGCTCCTCCTCACCCTTTTCATTATGCTCTTCTATACCCTGGTGGTCGGCACCGAGCTCGGGTTGTATGGCTCGCGGGAGGTCACTAGGTGTCAGGCGACAGACTGACGCGGGGCACGACCAGGTGGCTTCCATAGACGACCGCTTGGGCTAGCTTGTATAAGGAGTTGAGGTCGTGAGGAGATAGGAGGAGGCGAGGAAGGATAAGGAAAAGCAAGGAGGCACGCCCTGCATTGGTTCGCTAGTGGTGGTGACATAGCCGAGCGGAGCGATGAAGGGTAGTCGTGGGGAGTCTTTGTGCGCTCGGGCTCCACGGCCCCTGGCGACTGACGGAGATGATTTGTGTGTGTGGTGGAGGTTGCTCGATGCCGGGTGACGATACGTCTCCAATGTATCTATATTTTTGATTGTTCTATGCTATTATAGTATCAATCTTGGATGTATTATATGCAATTATATATCATTTTTGGGACTACCCTATTAACCTAGTGCCCAGTGCCAGTTGCTGTTTTTTTGCTTGTCTTTGGCTTTTGAGGAAATCGGGAACAAAGTCCAAACGCTACAGAACTTTTTGACGATTCTTTCTGGATCCAGAGATACCCTAGAAGGTTCGGGAGAAGACTAGACGATCCACGAGGGATCGACAAGATTTCTAGGCGCGCTCCCCAGCCTTGCGGGCCCCTCGTGACACATCTTAACCTAATCCACCTCTATATATTCTCAAATACTCCAAATACATCAGAGAGTGATGCGGCTTGAACTGCGTCGTTATTTCCCAAAAGAGGAAGGGATGATGCAGCACATCTACGGTAGCTATTTCCCTGAGTTATGAAAACCAAGGTATCAATCCAGTAGGAGAACTAAGCAACACTATATAAACGGTACCTGCACACAAAGAGCAAATACTTGCAACCCGACGTGTGAGAGGGGTTGTCAAGACCTCCTCGGGCAAAAGATAGATTGGTTTGTATGATTTTGGATAAATAGATCTCACAATAACACAACATAAAACAAGTAACAAAAAAGCAAGGTATTTTTGGGTTTTTGAAATAATAGATCTGAAAACAAAAGCAAATGAAAGTTGATCTCAAGGAAAATATGATAAAGAATAGACCCGAGGGACGTAGATCTCAGTAGTGGCTTCTCTCTAGAAATAGAACCTCAAATAATTATGAAGATATCCAGGCAATCATCAATATATAGGCATCACGTCCAAGATTAGTAGACTGACTCCTGCCTACATCTACTACTATTACTCCACACACCAACCGCTATCCAGCATGCATCTAGTGTATTAAGTTCATGGAGAAACGGAGTAACGCGATAAGAACGGTGGCATGATGTAGACGAGATCTAGTCATGTAGGAATATACCCCATCTTATTATCCTTAATAGCAACGATCAATACGTGTCTTGCTGCCCCTTCTGTCACTAGGAAAGAATACAGCACGATCAAACCCATCACAAAGCACCTCTTCCCATGGAAAGAAAAATCGATCTAGTCGGCCTAACTAAACCAAAGATTCGAAGAAGAAATACGAGGCTATAAATAATCATGCATAAGAGATCAAAACTCAAATAACTTTCATGGATAACTAGATCTGATCATAAACTCAAAGTTCATTGGATCCCAAAAACACACCGCAAAAAAGAGTTACATCAAATAGATCTCCAAGAGACCATTGTATTGAGCATCAAAAGAGAGAGAGAGGAAGCCATCTAGCTACTAACTACGGACCCGTAGGTCTACAATGAACTACTCACGCATCATTGGAGAGGCACCAATGAGGATGATGAACCCCTCTATGATGGTGTCTAGATTGGATCTCGTGGTTTTGGAACTTGCGGCGGCTGGAATTGTGTTTTGTCGACTTCCCTAGGGTTTCTGAAATATTTGGGTATTTATAGGGTGAGTAGGTGGTGTGGGAGGCCACCAAGGTGGGCACAACCCACCAGGGTGCGCCTGGGCCCCCAGGCACGCCCAGGTGGGTTGTGCCCCCCTCGAGGCACCCCTCTAGTACTTCTTTGGCCCATATTGTTCCTTCTAGTTCATAAAAATTCTCCAAAAAGTTTCACTATATTTGGACTCCGTTTGGTATTGATTTTCTACGATGTAAAAAACAAGCAAAAAACAACAACTGGCACTGGGCACTATGTCAATAGGTTGTCCCAAAAAATGTTATAAAGTTGCTATAAAATCATTGTAAAGCATCCAAGAATGATAATATCACAACGTGGAACAATAAAAAATTATATATACGTTGGAGACGTATTAGGGAGCCACCCGAAACACTTTTCCCGCTGCTGCAAGTCTCTGTTCTTTCGTGATCCCATCTACAGGCCTTTTCCGTTACTCTACTAGCGGGAGAATCGATCACAAAGGGCTTCTACATCAACCTTGCTTCCCTTCCGATGATGCATGAGTAGTTTATCGCAGACCTACGGGTCCATAGCTAGTAGCTAGATGGCTTCTTCTCTCTCTCTCTCTTTGATCGTCAATACAATGTTCTCCTCGATGTTCTTAGAGATCTATTCGATGTAATCTTCTGCGGTGTGTTTGTTGGGATCTGATGAATTGTGGGTTTATGATCATATTATTCATGAGAAAATTTGAGTCTCTTCTTAATTATTTTATGCATGGTTGTTTTAGCTTTGTATTTCTCTCCGATCTATCCGTTTGGTTTGGCCAACTAGATTGATTGGGAGAGGTGCTTTGTGATGGGTTCAATCTTGCGGTGCTCCATCCTAGTGACAAAGTAGGGGAAAGGACACATAATTGTTTTGTTGCCATTAAGGATAAAATGATGAGGTTTATTCATATTGGTTGGATTTACTTTATCTACATCATTTATCTTGCTTAAGGCGTTACTCTGTTTTTGTGACTTAATACCCTAGATGCATGCTGGATAGCGGTCGATGGGTGGAGTAATAGTAGTAGATGCAGGCAGGAGATGCTCTACTTGTCTCGGACGTGATGCCTATATACATGATCATTGCCTTGAATATCACCATAACTATGCGCTTTTCTATCAATTGCCCAACAATAGTTTGTTTACCCACCGTATGCTTTTTGTTTGAGAGAGAAGCCTCTAGTGAAAACTATGGCCCCCGGGTCTACTTTTATCGTATATAAAATCCAGAAATACCTAGCTACAATTTTATTACCGCTATTTTATTTTGTGTTTTTATTTAATCTATCTACCACTATAAGATTTGATCCTTGCAAATAACTGCCAAGGGGATTGACGGCCCCCTTGATTGTGTTGGATGCAAGTATTTGCTTTTGTGTGTGCGGGCACTGCTAACAAGGTTCTGCGTGGTTCTCCTACTGGATTGATAACCTTGGTTCTTAACTAAGGGAAATACTTATCTCTACTGTACTATATCATCCTCTCCTCTTTGAGGAAATCCCAACGCAGCTCACAAGTAGCACCGGGAGGAGAAGCAAGTTGTGGAGCGGTGGTTTGCCGGCAGAGAGATGAAGTTTTCCGGCTCTTCATGGCTATCTACATGGTACTCAAGTTTTTGAAAGGTTCTGATTGGCAGGGAGATGCTCTTTTTGTTAAGTACTTTTTGGAGTGAGCAGAACTAATTCATATAGTAGTTTCCACCTAGTTTTTGTGTGCTGACTGCTAATGCATCATCCCGTCTAGTTTTAGATTTCATGGCAAATTCACTCTACCATGTTATTTTTCATTTTTGTGCCTTGGCAAAAAAAATATCTACGATGGCATTTTTATTATATATTCTATGACAAACTTTGTATGTGCAATGGCATTTTTTAATTTGTATATACCATGAAAATTATTGAACATCTGGCAAATCTATCTTGTGTAGCTTGGTTATTCTAGGCACAAATGTACATGGCAATTTTGTACTATGTAGGAATGGACACCATGACAATTTATCTTCGATTTATTTGTTTGCAACAATTTTTGTGGACAAATTTATTGTTACATATCATGGCAATTTTTATTTTGAACAAATGAATGACAAATTTAAGTTACTTTTTGCCATGCACAATAATGTTTTGCCCCCTTCTAGATTTTGCCATTGGCAAATTTAAGTTACTTTTTGCCATGCACGACAATGTTTGCCTCCTGGTAATATTTTGCCATTGGCAATTTTAAGGTACTTTTTCTCCATGTACATTCTACATTAAAGTATGCTTTTTTTCTTCTTCGAATTTTCAACTCAAAATTGTGTGTTCCTATGGCTAATGTGCATGTCATATGGTCTGCCTCATGGAAAATTCTTATATAATGCCACTTACAAAGCTATTTTTATAATTTTGTCCCCTCCACAATTGCCCTATGAAACAAGTTGTTTTGGTTTCTCTAAGTTTGCCATCTTTGTCCAAAAGGACAAAATTCTTAATTTTTTCCATGTCCACATGACTAAGTTAGTGTGGC
Source organism: Triticum dicoccoides (assembly GCF_002162155.2). Taxonomy (NCBI): domain Eukaryota; kingdom Viridiplantae; phylum Streptophyta; class Magnoliopsida; order Poales; family Poaceae; genus Triticum; species Triticum dicoccoides. Next base: position 517,483,160 of record NC_041390.1, on the reverse strand, counting down.
ACTTTTATTTTTTAGGTTATGGCATTTTTATTATTTAGATCATGGTAGTTTTATTGTAGGTAGCATGACACTTTTTATTACTGTAGGTAGTATGGTAGTTGTACTCGACACCTATAAAATTGCAGCTCTAGCAGTTTTGTTTTCAATTTTTTCTATGTTCACGATCTAGCCCAAAAATGTTTGGTGTTTTGCACTAGTTCATGCAAAAGTCAACCCATGGGCAACTCCATCAGTACTTGTTCTACAACATTTCTCGCATTTTCTTGGTTTGTAATCACCATTGATGACACACGACAAAGCTATTCAGACAAATTCCCACGTCTTCTCACAAATGGCAATGCGGAATGCAATTTTATTTATACACGATGAATTCATTGTACAAACTGTACATGGAAAATTATACATTTTTGGCACGGCAAAAATGTACATTTAGTTATACATGAAAAATTGCCATGTTCTCAATTTTTTCTATAAAGGGCATTTTTATTATAGGCACCATGCCATTTTTAGCAATCAGACCATGGTATTCCTACTATTGATTTATTTTTGGGTGCCATGGCATTTTTATTAGTTAGCGGATGGCAATTTTTCCAAATTAGACCATGGCATTTTTCAGTTTATGTAACCTTGGCAATTTCTGCTTTAGATCATGGAGTAGTTATTATGGATGTTTTCACACAACATTTTTTGCATGGAATGTTTGTAAATGTCCCCATAGAAATTAGTTTCTAATTTTAATTATGTAGATAATCATCATAAGATCATACAATGTTTTTACTCATGCTAGCATAATGTGGAAACAACTTAGTTTCTAATTTTCAGTAGTTTGTTTACACACCGTGGGGCCAGAGCATGGTGGTTTCGAGTTCTTGAAGGGCAGCTTCTCAGGGATCAAGGGATACGCCATGGGCCGGATGACCAAGAGCCGCCGCGGCAAGATCTACATCGATGATGCTGGCTGGGGTCCCGAGGCCGATTCAATCGAGTATGGGTACTGGGCCCCCTTTGGCGGAATTCAAGTCTTCATCGGCAAGATCGGCGAATCGTAGCCTGAGCCAGACGCCTACACCGACACCATTGAAACAACTCGGCGCGCAAGACCCGCCAAGGTCCAACCCACCCGGAAGTGTGCTTTCGTCGGCTTTGTTCATGGGGTGGATCTTGAGGAAGGTTATGTGTCTGGTGGAGAGATGGCCATCTATTCAGGTGATGAGTCTTCAATCAGCGAGACCGAATCAATCTACCAACTACAAGATGGCGGGCTTGGGGGCTACTTCGATGGCAACAGTATTCCAGACTCCTATGAGCCGCCGAGCAGGGCTGCTATCTTCATGGTCGGTACACAACAGATGGTGAATCCATCGACTGCCACGGCTATGACCTCTGGTTGAATGATATGTCTCCGTCGTATCTACTTTTCCAAACACTTTTGCCCTTGTTTTGGACTCTAACTTGTATAATTTGAATGGAACTAACCCGAACTGACGCTGTTTTCAGCAGAAATACCATGGTGTTGTTTTATGTGCAGAAAACAAATATTCTCGGAATGACCTGAAACTCCACGAAACATCTTAGAAAAAACAATAAAAAAATCCTCGCCAAAGATGAAGACCAGGGGGTGTTGCGTCTCCGACTCCAACTCCACCTCCATATATTGAGTTTCGATGAGAAAAAATCAGGGAGAAGAAATCATCGCGTTTTACGATACGGAGCCACCGCCAAGCCCTAAAACCTCTCGGGAGGGCTGATCTGGAGTCCGTTCGGGGCTCCGGAGAGGGGGATTCGTCGCCGTCGTCATCATCAACCATCCTCCATCACCAATTTCATGATGTTCACCGCCGTGCGTGAGTAATTGCATCGTAGGCTTGCTGGATGGGTGATGGGTTGGATGAGATTTATCATGTAATCAAGTTAGTTTTGTTAGGGTTGGATCCCTAGTATCCATTATGTTCTGAGATTTATGTTGCTATGACTTTGCTATGCTTAATGCTTGTCACTAGGGCCCGAGTGCCATGATTTCAGATCTGAACCTATTATGTTTTCATGAATATATGTGAGTTCTTGATCCTATCTTGCAAGTCTATAGTCACCTACTATGTGTTATGATCCGGCAACCCCGAAGTGACAATAATCGGGACCACTCCCGGTGATGACCATAGTTTGAGGAGTTCATGTATTCATTATGTGCTAATGCTTTGTTCCGGTTCTCTATTAAAAGGAGGCCTTAATATCCCTTAGTTTCCAATAGGACCCCGCTGCCATGGGAGGGTAGGACAAAAGATGGCATGCAAGTTCTTTTCCATAAGCACGTATGACTATATACGGAATACATGCCTACATTACATTGATGAATTGGAGCTAGTTATGTGTCACCCTATGTTATGATTGTTACATGATGAACCGCATCCGGCATAATTATCCATCACTGATCCGGTGCCTACGAGTTTTCCATATACTGGTTTACGCTTATTTACTTTTCCGCTGCTACTGTTACAATCACTACAAAATACCAAAAACATTACTTTTGCTGTCTTTACTTATGTTGCCGCTACCACCACTATCATATTACTTTGCTACTAAACACTTTGCTGCAGATACTAAGTTTCCAGGTGTGGTTGAATTGACAACTCAGCTGCTAATACTTGAGAATATTCTTTGGCTCCCCTTGTGTCGAATCAATAAATTTGGGTTGAATACTCTACCATCGAAAGCTGTTGCGATCCCCTATACTTGTGGGTTATCAAGACTAATTTCTGGCGCCGTTGCCGGGGAGCATAGCTCTATTCTTTGAGTCACTTGGGATTTATATCTGCTGGACACTATGAAGAACTTGATAGATCCAAAAACCAAGATCTATCCCTCAACTACGAGGGGAGGTAAGGAACTGCCATCTAGCTCTGCACTTGATTCACCTTCTGTTATGAGTAAGTTTGCGACACCTGCATCTGCTTCTGCTATTCGTTCTGATATGTCTCATGTTATTGATGATGCCACTTCTGCTATGCATGATACTTATGATGAAACTGCTTCTATGCCTGATACTACTGTACCCCTTAGTGAATTTCTTGATGAACAAATTGCTAGGGCTAGAGAAAAAGAAATTATTGAATCTGAATACGATGATGATAGTGATGATGAAAATATGCCTATTATTCCTGAGGGTTATCCTTTTGATATGGAATCTTCTGCCGCTATTTCTGCTTGCAAAGATAGATATGAGCTTAAGAGGTTATTAATTAAATGGAACAAAGAATCACTTAGAGATAAAAATGAGATCTGACCCTGCTTTTGCTACTTCACCTATATGTGTTCCTGATAAGGATTACGAATTCTCTATTGATCCTGATATAATTACTTTGGTTGACTCTGATCCGTTTTATGGCTATGAATCTGAAACTGTTGTGGCACATCTTACTAAGTTAAATGATATAGCTTCCCTGTTTACTAATGATGAGAGATCGCGTTACTTTTATATACTCAAAATATTTCCGTTCTCATTAAAGGGTGATGCTAAGATATGGTTTAATTCTCTTGATCCTGGTTGTGTGCGTAGTCCCCAGGATACGATTTATTACTTCTCTGCTAAATATTTCCCTGCTCATAAGAAACAAGCTGCTTTGAGGGAAATATACAACCTTGTGCAAATTAAAGAAGAGAGTCTCCCACAAGCTTGGGGGAGGCTTCTCAAGTTACTTAATGCTTTGCCTGATCATCCTCTTAAGAAACCTGAAATACTTGATATCTTTTATAATGGACTAAACGATGCTTCCAGATACTACCTGGATAGTTGTGCTAGTTCTCTTTTCAGGGAAAGAACACCGGATGAAGCTGAAATTATATTGAATAATATGTTAACAAATGAAAATAATTGGGCACCTCCTAAGCCAGCTCCTGAGCCAACTCCTGCTCCAATTACTGAGCCTATTCCTAAACCAACTCCGAAGAAGAGAGGTATTCTATTTATCAGTCCCGAAGATATGCAAGAGGCAAAGAAATCTATGAAAGAAAAATGTATTAAAGCTGAAGACGTTAAGAATTTACCTCCTATTGAAGAAATACATGGTCTTAATATACCGTCTGTTGAAGAAACATATGATCTTAATTATTTATTTACTGAAGAACCTCCTGATCCCGATATCCCGACACAGGTAGTTAAGGTAAATTCTCTCTATAGATATGATAAAGCTGAAGTCCCTCCTACTAAAATTGCAAGTCAGTGCTTGGATGAGTTTGATAACTTTATGTTTAAGCAAGACGACTTCACTGCTTATTTTGGTAGACAATTAAAAGAAAATGCTTATATGATTAGACGCTTGGGTGATTATATGGCTGATATTAAAGGTGAACTTAAACTTGTTAGCAAACATGCTTCTATGGTTAGCACTCAAGTAGAACAAGTACTTAAAGCTCAAAAAGAAGTGCTTAATGAAATGAATAGTAAGAAAAATGATTATGCTGTTAGAGTGGCTACTAGAACTGGTAGAATAACTCAGGAACCTTTGTATCCTGAAGGCCACCCTAAGAGAATCGAGCAAGATTCTCAAAGAAATAATATTGATGTTCCTAGTTCTTCTAAAAAGAAGAAGAAGAAAAATGATAGAACTGTGCAAACTTCTAGTGAACCTATTGCTGAACCACCTGATAATCCAAATGATATATCTATGTCTGATGCTGAAACACAATCTGGTAATGAACATGAACCTAGTAAAAATAGTAATGATAATGTTCATGATGATGCTCAACCTAGTAATGATAATGATGTAGAAATTGAACATGCTGTTGATCTTGATAACCCACAATCAAAGAATCAACGTTATGATAAAAGAGACTTTGTTGCTAGGAAACATGATAAAGAAAGGGAACCTTGGGTTCAGAAACCCATGCCTTTTCCTCCGAAACCATCCAAGAAAAAGGATGACGAGGATTTTGAGCGCTTTGCTGAAATGATTAGGCCTATCTTTTTGCGTATGAGATTAACTGATGTGCTCAAAACAAATCCTTATGCTAAATATATGAAGGATATCATTACTAATAAAACAAAGATACTGGAAGCTGAAATCTCCACCATGCTTGCTAATTATACTTTTAAGGGTGGAATACCAAAGAAACTTGGAGACCCCGGAGTACCTACTATACCTTGCTCCATTAAAAAGAATTATATTAAAACTGCTTTATGTGATCTTGGAGCCGGTGTTAGTGTTATGCCTCTCTCTTTATATCATAGACTTGACTTGAATAAGTTGACACCTACCGAAATATCTTTGCAAATGGCTGATAAATCAACTGCTGTACCTGTCGGTATTTGTGAGGATGTGCCTGTTGTGCTTGCGAACGTTACTATTTTAACGGACTTTGTTATACTTGATATTCCCGAGGATGATAGTATGCCTATTATTCTTGGAAGACCTTTTCTTAATACTGCAGGGGCTGTTATTGATTGCAAAAAAGGCAATGTCACTTTTCATGTTAATGGTAATGAGCATATGGTACACTTTCCGAGGAAACAACCTCAAGTCCATAGTATCAACTCTATTGGAAAAATTCCATCGATTATATTTGGAGGTTTTGAATTTCCTCTTCCTACTGTCAAGAAGAAATATGATATTCTTATTATTGGGGACGTGCATATCCCTGTTGAGGTAACTTAGTGTTATTCGAAATTTCTCCGGTTTCATGACTATCGGAACGAGTTTGTTAACAAGACTTAATCAACCTTGTTAGTGGATTCTTTTTGATGAGCATGAGATGGATTAAACTAGAAGCACAAACTTCTGTACCCTCTCTATACTTTCTGTTATTTATATTAAATAAAGTAAAAATAGTATTTTTTCTTTCTGTTTCCTGACTTATCCGTGCAAACATAAAAATATCCCGAAAATAAAAGTCCTCAGAATGCCATGCCAATTTAATATGATTTTTTCAGGAATATTTGAGAATTTACTGTGCAAAAATTACTGCGGGAGGAGCTGCCACCTGGCCACGAGGGTGGTGGGCGCCCCCCCTATAGGGCGCGCCCCCTGCCTCGTGGGCCCACGGTGGCCCTCCTCCACTTATCCCAGCACCCATCTTCTTCCTCTTTCTCACACAAACCTGAAAAACCAACTCAAGCACGAGTTCCAGCCATTTTTGCTGCGATTTTCGACCTCCTTGCTCAAAGCACCTCTCGCAAAACTGCTTGGGGAGATCGTTCCTTGGTATGTGACTCCTCCATTGGTCCAATTAGTTTTTGTTCTAGTGCTTTATTCTTTGCAAATTTGTGCTGCATAGGTGACCATGTTCTTGAGCTTGCATGTCAAATTTATATGGTTCCAAATAGTTCTAATGCTTGATATAGGCTCTAGCCACTTGTAGGAGTAGTTGCTATCAATATTATTGAGTTTGATTTACTTTTATTTTGAAGTTACTAAAAATTTCAGAATTTTTCAGAGAAAAACAATATGTTTAGGAAGATGTTCCAAGGTGGTTCCTCTAAGAAGCAAGAACTCAGGATTGTTATGCGTGATGCTGACGAGGATCCACCAAGAGACGCTCCAGTGTGGCCTTGCGAATGGCCGTCGGAAAATTTTATGGACCGTGCGAGAATTAAAGAAGAATTCAAAGCGTATTTGCGCAATGCCGGTCTTGAGGATTTTGAGGCTAACAAATGCCCCCAGTATCATGATCTCACAAGTTCATTTGTGAGGAGGTTTGAGTATTCATCTTCGTGTAATTCTCCTTCAGTCATGTTTGATCTTTATGATAAATCTTATACCATGGACCTAGAGGATTTCACTCTTGGATGCAAACTTCCATCATGGGGTAGTGTTAGGGATCCCCCTAAATCTGAATTTAGAAACTTTCTTGCTAGTATAACTGTGGGGGAATCTAGAGATATAACACAGGCTACCATAGGGAGCATTCACTTTCCTGCTATACATTATTTTGCTCTCTTCATCGGTAGATGCATAAATGCTAAGGATGAAGCATCTCACATGTGTGTCCCTGATCTTAGCATTCTTAGGAGTGCTGTGTTAGGAGACCAATCTTATCATATGGGAGCCATTGTAGCTCATAGGTTGCATCATAATAGACATAATGGAGATTTCTTTGGAGGAATTTATGCAACTCGCTTAGCTCATTTTCTTGAGATAGACATTCGTGAGGGTGATATGGAGTTGCCTCCTTCATATTTAGATTATGACTCTATGGCTTCGCACCAGTTTGTCGAGAGGCCTGAATCACCACTCCTATATCGCTTAATTTTTTTATAAAAGACGTGTTTTCCGTATTACTCTCCCTGCTCCTGCCTTCTTTGATTCACAGACAAAAGGAAGATATCTTATTACCAGAGAGGAGGCAGAAGAGTACAAGAGGAGAGCGGAGGCAGCTCGACTCCACGCTGCAGCATAGCAGCCGATAACCGCTGCACATCAGTATGATCCCAACTATTCCTCCTCATCACAGTATGGCCCCAACAACTATTATTATGGATATCCGCCAGGCCAGCCGTGGCCATAGACCAACTTAGGCCAAAAGCCTAAGCTTGGGGGAGTACGTATTTCTCACCGACATTACATTTATGCTCACACACACTCATTGCTAGATGTCGGTGCTCATACTTTTTCATTGTATCATACATGCTAGTTTATTTTCCTTTTTATGCTTTCTTCTTGTGTGTTTGTTAAACCTTAAGAAAAACCAAAAAATTTAGTAGTAGTTTATTTTTCTGCTGTAGTAGTAATAATTAAAAAGAAAACCCAAAAATATTTCCCGTTCTTCTTTTGCTTGTTGGGAGCTTTCCCGTGTAAATAGCTTATTTCTTTTCTTTTCTTTGGGGGTCGGTAGGAGAAGATCATAATTAAATTGTTGAAGTGGCTCTTATATGCATTATTGTTGATTTAACCAAGAGTCCATATTGCCTTGTCTTCTCCTGTTTATTGAATGCCCGCAGATTCCAGCTTAGTCCAATGCATGTGCACTCATATTATTATTCACACCGTTCGGTCGTGCAAGTGAAAGGCAATTATGATGATATATGATGGACTGAGTGAGATAAGAAAAGCTGGTATGAACTCGACCTCTTTTGTTTTTGTAAATATGATGAGTCCCTCGTTCTTGATTCAGTCTATTATGAATAAACATGTTTGCAATGACAATTAGAGATCATAGTTGCTTGTGCCATGCTTGATTAGCTATGAGTTATAATGATTTACCTTGTATGCCAACATGCTATTGAGATGATTATGATGTGGTATGATGGGGTGGTATCCTCTTTTGAATGATTTAAGTGACTTGACTTGGCACATGTTCACGCATGTAGTTGAAACAAATCAACATAGCCTCCACGATATTTATGTTCATGGTGGATTATATCCTACTCATGCTTGCATCCAATGTTTATTAATTTTAATGCATGTACATGGCTGTTGTCGCTCTCTAGTTGGTCGCTTCCCAGTCTTTTGCTAGCCTTCACCTGTACTAAGCAAGAATACTGCTTGTGCATCCAATCCCTTAAACCCCAAAGTTATTCCAGATGAGTCCACTATACCATCCTATATGCGGTATCTACCTACCGTTCCAAGTAAATTTGTATGTTCCAAACTCTAAACCTTCAAATTAACATTCTGTTTTGTATGCTCGAATAGCTCATGTGTCAACAAAGGCTGTCCTTATCTTCCGTGTTAGGCGGGTTATTCTCAAGAGGAGTGGACCCCGCTCCTCACTCACGAGAAAATGGCTGGTCACCGGGATGCCCAGTCCCATGCTTTATGCAAACTAAATCAAAATTAATTGCAAACAAAACTCCCCCTGGGACATGATGTATGTTGGAGGCACTCGTTGTTTCGAGCAAGCCATGGATTGATGCTTGTTGGTGGAGGGGGAGTATAAACTTTACCATTCTGTTTGGGAACCGCCTATAATGTGTTTAGCATGGAAGATATCGCCATCTCTTAGTTGTTACGTTGACAATGAAAGTATACCGCTCAAAATACAGTTTATCTCTATTGCAAAACTGAGCTCTGGCACCTCTACAAATCCCTGCTTCCCTCTGCGAAGGGCCTATCCATTTACTTTTATGCTGAGTCATCACCCTCTTATTTAAAAGCACTAGCTGGAGAGCACAGCCGTCATTTGCATTCATCACTATTAATTTATATTGGGTATGACTATGATTGGATCTCTTTTACCATGAATTACAATGTCTAGTCAGTCCTTGATCTTTAAAGGTTCTCTGCATTTATGTTTTGCGGTCTCAGAAAGGGCTAGCGAGATACCATCTTGTTATATCATATTATGATTATTTCGAGAAAGTGTTGTCATCTGAGATTTATTATTATGACTTGCTAGTTGATTATGCTATTGATATGAGTAATTGTGAGACCTGAGAATTATTGCAAATATGGTTAGTTATGATCTATGCTGAAAACTTAAATGCTGGCTCGTTACAACAACAAGAGCAAACAGAGTGTAAAAGTTTTTCTTTCTTTCTTTCAGTTTGTCAACTGAATTGCTTGAGGACAAGCAAGGGTTTAAGCTTGGGGGAATTGATACGTCTCCGTCGTATCTACTTTTCCAAACACTTTTGCCCTTGTTTTGGACTCTAACTTGTATGATTTGAATGGAAGTAACCCGGACTGACGCTGTTTTCAGCAGAATTACCATGGTGTTGTTTTATGTGCAGAAAACAAATATTCTCGGAATGACCTGAAACTCCACGAAACATCTTAGAAAAAATAATAAAAAATCCTGGCCAAAGATGAAGACCAGGGGGTCCACACCCTTCTCACGAGGGTGGGGGGCGCCCCCCCTAGGGTGCGCCCACTACCTCGTGAGCCCCCTGTTGCATCTCCGACTCCAACTCCACCTCCATATATTGAGTTTCGATGAGAAAAAAATCAGGGAGAAGAAATCATCGCATTTTACGATACGGAGCCGCCGCCAAGCCCTAAAACCTCTCGGGAGGGCTGATCTGGAGTCCGTTCGGGGCTCCGGAGAGGGGGATTCGTCGCCGTCGTCATCATCAACCATCCTCCATCACCAATTTCATGATGTTCATCGCTGTGCGTGAGTAATTGCATCGTAGGCTTGTTGGACAGTGATGGGTTGGATGAGATTTATCATGTAATCGAGTTAGTTTTGTTAGGGTTTGATCCCTAGTATCCATTATGTTCTGAGATTGATGTTGCTATGACTTTGCTATGCTTAATGCTTGTCACTAGGGCCCGAGTGCCATGATTTCAGATCTGAACCTATTATGTTTTCATGAATATATGTGAGTTCTTGATCCTATCTTGCAAGTCTATAGTCACCTACTATGTGTTATGATCCGGCAACCCCGAAGTGACAATGATCGGGACCACTCCCGGTGATGACCATAGTTTGAGGAGTTCATGTATTCACTATGTGCTAATGCTTTGTTCTGGTTCTCTATTAAAAGGAGGCCTTAATATCCCTTAGTTTCCAATAGGACCCCGCTGCCACGGGAGGGTAGGACAAAAGATGTCATGCAAGTTCTTTTCCATAAGCATGTATGACTATATACGGAATACATGCCTACATTACATTGATGAATTGGAGCTAGTTCTGTGTCACCCTATGTTATGACTGTTACATGATGAACCGCATCCGGCATAATTATCCATCACTGATCCGGTGCCTACGAGTTTTCCATATACTGGTTTACGCTTATTTACTTTTCCGCTGCTACTGTTACAATCACTACAAAATACCAAAAACATTACTTTTGCTGTCTTTACTTTTGTTGCCGCTACCACCACTATCATATTACTTTGCTACTAAACACTTTGCTGCAGATACTAAGTTTCCAGATGTGGTTGAATTGACAACTCAGCTGCTAATACTTGAGAATATTCTTTGGCTCCCCTTGTGTCGAATCAATAAATTTGGGTTGAATACTCTACCCTCAAAAGTTGTTGCGATCCCCTATACTTGTGGGTTATCATTGAACGACTGCTGCAACGGCTAGGGGCGAGCGGCCGTGTGCGCTTGCTGGCTCAAGTCTTATCCGAACTCTTGGATGCTTTGGCAACTCTGTTGGCCGCAGAGGTAACCCCGGAGACTCAAGCACAACATAATGTGGAAGTTGCGAAATTGTGGGATGTGGTAGCTCAAGCTAGAGAGGAGCTTAACGCTGAGAACGCCAGGATGGCAACGGCGCGAGCCGCGTTGGCGGCCGAGTCACAACGGATTCAAGCAGAAGCTTTTCTGTTAAACTTGGATCAGAATGCATCAAATGTTGTTCTTCGGAGAAGGCACCATAGCCACCTACCTCCATAGTTTGAAGGGAGAAACCTTTTTATGATACCTGGAGCAGGGCCAAGTAAACCCGGGGTGACCCGGGCTGCTGAGGCGCCCGTGACCAGGGCGACGACTCAACCTCATGTAACAAACCCACCTCGTTTGGAATTAACCTCGCCTCAGCAGGTGTTAACACCTCCGGGTCATTATTCCAACCCGCTGGATAACATGATTGACGCGGCTTCGCGGCTGGCGGCTCTTCCAGTATAAGGTGAGTCTGCCGCTGCGGTCGAGGCCCAGAAGGCTATGGAACTTCTTCAAATAGCAGTAGCTCAACACGCGGCTTATTCATATAGCCATGAGCGAATTGATTCAACTCCATGCCACAGCCGAAGTTATAGTCGGCGCATTGAATCACCGGCGGTTTCTAGTAGCGAGTGGCGTCGTAACCCGCCCCATGGGCATGACCCGCCGCGTGATGATAACAATGTTTAGGCCCCGATGGATCAGGCTAGGGCTCGTCAAGAGGCAGAGCTGGCAGCTCAGTTAGCGGCTCATCAATGACTTGAGTTGAACCCTTGGCGTCTGTAGAGGCTGGGATGACTTCCAGGGTGGTTCGTGTGCTGTGTCTGGTGCCGGCTCTACGAAATGAGCGTCTTCCCAAAGATTTTAAGGGTCCTTGCAAGGTGCCTAATTACATAGCTGATCTTCCACCTGAGGCTTGGATAGTAAGCTACGAGCTGGCCATGGAGATGCTGGACGTGAATGATGATCTAGGTGCCAAGTACTTCACCATGATGCTGGATGGGTCGGCTCGAACCTAGTTGAAGGGATTACCCCCCAATTATATCAATTCATGGACTGAGTTGAAGGCGCGATTTATTCAGAATTTTAAAGACACATGTAAACAACCCATGTCAATCATTGATCTGTATGCTTGTGTGCAGCGAGAGGACGAATCGGCCCACCACTGGGTTCGTCGGTTTTCCGCCATTATCCATTCATCAGATAGCATCAACGCGCGGCTCTGTTGTTCTAATTCTGGAGAAAAATTGTCGCTTCACCCCTCTCAAGCAGAAGTTAGGGCGGCTTAAACGTCACTGCAATGACATGGGAGAGCTCATGGCGGCTCTCATCAAATACGCCGACTCTGACAACACTAAAAACCCTGGGTTTGATGAGGAGAAGTCCAACAAGGGGAAGAAGAATGGCAATGGAAAAGGGCATCAGCAAAATATGACAGGGCATAACCAAGGTAGTAATGGTAAGCGCAAGCAAAATGATGGCGGGTCAAATTTTGTGGCCAATACCAACACACAGAATAGCAATCAATGTTGTAAGGGAAAACCACCACAGTTTGGAGGGCCAAAGTTCAACCTTGAGGCGATGTTGAACCAGCCTTGCCCAAAGCACAGTCTTCCGAATAGTCCGTCGACTCATATGTGGAAAGATTTCTTTATCATGAAGGAATACAAGAACTCCAGCTTTCATCAGGACCACAATAACAATAATGAACCACACGGCGGGTCAGGATCCGGCTCACATGGGCCCGACTTCGGAGGTGGCGGCTCAAATTTTGGATATCAGGGTCAGGGCAATCAGGGCAGTTATAACCAGGAGCCCAGTCAGGGTAACCAGCAACAACAATCAATGTATCAGAGTAATCCAAAGCAGCTTAATAGTGGCCAATATCATGTTTTCACAACAAGCATGCACAAGCGAGATCAGAAGGTTCATAAAAGAGCAGTAAGCGCAGTTGAGCCGGCAGTGCCTCGATACTTACGATGGTCAGAGCAGCCAATTGTATGGAACTGTGAGGATCACCCACCCCGGGTTGACAATCTGGGTTAGCTGGCTTTAGTGGTAGCCCCTCGGGTTGGAGGTTACAAGTTCACTAAGGTGCTTATGGACAGAGGAAGCAGTATCAATATCCTTTATTATGATATTTTTCGCTGTATGAATTTGACTGACAAATATCTTAAGCCGTTCTCTACAATCTTTCACAGGGTGGTGCCTGGTAAGTCGGCATACCCAGATGGTAAGATTGCCTTGGAAGTAGCTTTTGGCAGTGAATATGATTACAGGGCAGAGACATTGAACTTTGAAGTGGTCAAGATCAAAAGCCCCTATCACGCTCTATTTGGACGGCCGACTTACGCCAAGTGTATGGCACGACCTTGGTATGTGTATTTGCAGCTTAAGATGCTAGGTCGAAAGGGTAGCATTACAGTCCATGGTGACAGGAAAATAGCCTTGGAATGTGAAGAAGGTGATGCTGCTTATGCTGAGACGGCCTGTGCCACAGAAGAGTTGAAGTTTTATAAAGATAATGTTGACCCGACGGATATGACTCCGTTGAAAAAACCAACCACGGAGCAGGACCCTTTGCTAAAATTTAAGTCGGCAGATGACACTGAACAGGTTGATTTTGTCCCTGGAGACTCATCCCAGCAATTCACTATCAGTGCTAATATGGATCCAAAATAGGAAAGCGCGCTCATCGGGTTCATCCGTGAGAACTGGGACATCTTTGCATGGAAGCCTTCAGACATGCCGGGTGTACCAAGAGAACTCGCTGAGCACACTCTCAATATTGATCCTAAATATAAGCCAGTCAAGCAGTTCCTTTGTCGTTTTAATAAAGAGAGGCATAAGGCCATTGGAGAAGAGGTGGCCCAGCTCTTAGCGGTTGGGTTCATCATCGAAGTTTTTCTCCCAGAGTGGTTGGCTAAACCGGTGCTAGTACTTAAGAAAAATGGCACTTGATGCATGTGTGTGGATTACACAGACCTCAATAAAGCTTGTCCAGCTGATCCTTTTGCTCTTCCTCGTATTGATCAGATCATCGATGCCACGACGGGTTGTGAGCGTTTAAGCTTCCTGGACGCTTATTCTGGTTATAATAAGATTAAGATGCCAGTTAAAGACCAAGAGAAGACGGCTTTCATCACACCTTTTGGAGCTTTCTGCTATGTGGGTACGCCTTTTGGGCTGAAGAGTGCCCGTATGACTTATCAGGGTTGTGTCTAGAACTGTTTCCATAATCAGATTGGACGTAATGTTCATGCTTATGTGGATGATATTGTTTTGAAATCTAGAAATAAGGAGACTCTGTTGGATGATCCGAAAGAGACCTTTGATAATCTCCGGGTCTACAAAATGATGCTTAACCCGGACAAATGTGTTTTTGGTGTGCCTGCAGGCAAGTTCTTGGGCTTTCTAGTCTCTGAGATAGATATTGAAGCTAACCTGGAGTAAATCAAAGCTATCACTTCGTTGGCTAAGCCAGCGTGCATCAATGATGTCCAGCGTTTGGCGGGTCATATTGCTGCTTTAAGCCAGTTTATAAGCCGCCTGGGAGAAAAGGTTATTCTTCTGTACCAGATGATGTAGAAAACAGATCATTTTGTTTGGAGTGATGCTGCTAATGAGGCGTTTGAGGCACTTAAAAAGCAGTTGGCTGAGCCGCCGGTTCTTCTAGCACCCATTGAGAAAGAGCCTTTGCTCTTATATGTGGCGGCTAACAGCAGAGCCGCCAGTGTGGTGGTTGTAGTGGAAAGAAAAGAGACGGGTAAGGAGTATCCAGTCCAAATGCCGGCTTATTATGTCAGTGAGGTCTTAATTGAGTCCAAGCAGCACTACCCACATTGGCAGAAGCTAGTGTATGGGGTGTTCATGGCCAGTCGCAAGTTGAAGCATTATTTTCTTGGTTATCCCATCACTATGGTCGGTTCTGCTCCCTTAGGAGATACTCCCCCCGTTCCTTGATATAAGGTGCATAGATTTTTGAAATTTTTTTCCAAAATATAAGGTGTATTGTGTTGCACCACTCGTCTGGATAATGTTTTTAGGGATTTGATTGCATTTTCTTATATTAGGCAAGCTCCTCTATTTTCTCATGTCAATTAGTCTGGTGTAATATCGCCCAAAACTTGTGAAATTTTTCCTCCACATGCGTTCTTTAATATCCGTGCCAAAAACTATACACCCTATATTAAGGAACGGAGGGAGTATTATTCAAAATAGAGAGGCCACAGGCCGAGTGGCCAAGTGGGCCATTGAGCTTGGACCCCATGGTTTGAAGTATATGCCAAGGACATCTATCAAGTCTCAAGATCTTGCAGATTTCATCAATGACTGGGCAAAGTTGAAGATGACTGAGGAGAAGCCTGATAATACGTATTGGACTATTCATTTGGATGGGTCCAGGCAATTGGAAGGCTCGGGGGCTGGAGTTATTTTGACTTCCCCACGAGGTGACAAGTTTTGTTATGTTTTAAGGCTGATGTTTCCCTGTACTAACAATGCAGCCGAATATGAGGCCTTGCTTCATGGCCTAAATGTGGCCAAAGAGATGAATCTAAGCCAGGTCAGGTGCTTTGGCGACTCAGATTTGATGGCTTAGCAGGTCTCTGGCACTTGGGATTCTAAAGACCCACTCATGGCGGCTTATCGCTGGGCGGTTGATAATATCGCTGGTCACTTCAAAGGTTATTAGGTGGAGCATCTGGATCAAAGGAAGAACGAGGCGGCTGATGCTTTGAGCCGGCTCGGGTCGTAGCCTAAGTCGGTACCCCCTAATGTTTTTCTTGATGTATTGCATAATCCTTCAGTTAAGTTGCCATCCGAAGAAGATCTTGCAGTTCCTGACCTAGAGGCACAGTTGGTGGTGGCTCTCCATGCCATCCCTGATTGGACAGTTCCCTATTTGTTTTATATGACCCGGGGTGAGTTACCTGAGGATGAAACTTTGGCCACGCAGATAACCCGGCGGTCTAAATCTATGACTATTGTCAATGGCGAGCTACACCGATGTAGCGTCACACGCGTGTTCCAACATTGTGTTTCTCCTGAAGAGGGCTGTGAGATTCTAAGGGAAATACATGAAGGTGATTGTGGCCATTACACCGAATCTAAATCTCTTGTGGCTAAAGCCTTTCATCATGGATTTTACTGGTTGATGGCTCATGCTGATGCAGAGGATCTTGTTAGTAAGTGTGATGGCTGTCAGAAATTCTCTCGACGGGCTCATGTGCCAGCTCAAGAATTGAGGATGATTCCAATTACATGGCCATTTGCAGTCTGGGGGCTTGATATAGTTGGACCTTTCAAGAGGACTAAGGATAAGAAGACCCACCTTTAGTTGGCGGTTGACAAGTTTACTAAGTGGGTTGAGGAAGAGCCGGTCAGTAAGTGTGATGCGGCAACGGCGGTTCAATTCATTAAGAAAGTCATCTTTTGTTTTGGCTACCCTCACAGTATGATAACTGATAATGGCACTAATCTGTCTAAGGGTGCTATGAGAGAGTTCTATCAACGAGAGCATATTCGTCTTGATGTTGCATCAGTGGCTCACCCACAGTCTAACAGTCAAGCTGAGAGGACCAATCAGCTTATGGTTCCTTTACAACGAACGCCGGGTTGTTGGGTTGAGGAGTTACCCTCTGTAATTTGGAGTATCAATACTACTCCCAACAGGTCCACGGGTTATACGCCCTTCTTCATGGTCAACGGGGCAGAGGCGGTTCTTCCAAGCGATATCCACCACGACTCGCCCGTGTGGCGGCTTATGTTGAAGCTGCCAATGAAATAGCACGTCAGGATGCCCTTGATGTGTTGGATGAAGAGCATGACCTTGCGGCAGCTCGTTCGTTGATATATCAGCAAGATCTGCGTTGTTACCATAGCCGCAGAGTCAAGACCAGAACCTTTCAAGAAGGTGACTTGGTGCTCCAGTTAATCCAAGATCAAACATATATGCATAAGTTATCCCCACCTTGGGAAGGACCTTTTGTGGTCAGCAATAACCTGAACAATGGGTCATACTACCTCATTGATATTTGAGAACACAAGGATTCACGCACATCGGAGGAAGAGACTCACTGGCCTTGGAATATCGCTCATCTTCGGCCTTATTACACTTGAGCCACAGGCTCTTGTGCTATACATACTTTCATCAATGTATATATTATGATCAATATAGTAAAGCCGGCATCCCTGATAATTCAGGGCCTCTGTCGTTTCATTTCTAAGTATTTGAGTCTTTATTGTTTGTTCATAAGGTCATTTGGGGGCTTCCTCCTCAATGAGCATAGCTATTCTTACCCTCTTGATCGGCTTCCATGCCATATTATAGGTCACTTGGGGGCTTCCTGCTCAATGAGCATAGCTATTCTTACCCTCTTGATCGGCTCCCATGCCATATTATAGGTCACTTGGGGGCTTCCTTCTCAATGAGCATAGCTATTGTTACCCTCTTGATCGGCTTCCATGCCAGAGGTCGCTTGGGGGCTTCCTACTCAATAAGTATAACTTTCATACCCACTTGACCGGTTTTCATGCCATAACTGAGTTTTGACCTGACTGTCGACATGATGCTACTCCACCAAGTAATCCTAAATGACCTGCCGTACTCTTACCAGTCAATCTTTTAACTAAGACCATGAACTTGTTAAAGTTAAAACGATGGTTTATCATGTGAGGGCCAGCTTACAGTGAGCGAGGACGACTCTAAGGCTGTGCGGCCTATGAAAGCACTCGAATCTTAGTGGTTGTGCGGCCCATGAAAGCACTTGAATTTTAAGGTTATGCGGCCTATAAAAGCACTTGCCTTTTTCTGCTGGACATTTTGGATTTGCGTCCATCAACGATTTCTTCTGCTCAAGTATATTTTAGTGCAGTTCAGGCCATGTAGCCTTGATTATATGACTTATAATTGAGCATATTGGGTTGGTAACCCACCCTGATAGCGGATTGTAAGCCGCCAGGATATTTGCCTCGAGCAATCAAACATCATGATATTTCATGTCTACGGCTTATCATTATCAAAGGAGTTACCATGATATTAATCTACATGTATGTTTTTTCATGATGATATGAATATTCAGGGTTTGGTAAACCGCCCTGGTTTTTCGATTGTAAGTCGCCAGCATATTTCTGGCTTAGATAGCCTTTAGTCTTTCTATAAAAGACTATTATATCAGGATTTGTTACCCGCCTTGGCTTAAACCACCAGGGCACATGCTTTTTCCTTGTGTGCAGGGGGTATGATAATATTTGATCTGACCCACATGACTGATAACATTATAAGCACAAGCGGCGGATCATAAAAATCAGATCAGCAGTTTAAGCATTCAAAAGATAAACATGCACATTGGCATGAGAGATAATTGTTTGCAAATCTAGGCTATTACAAGGCCACACTGGACCTGTCAATTGAAGTTAAGTGTTTTTAAACACAATGTGCTTAATCCATGATTAAGAGCCGCCTGAGATCAGTTGCCATCGTCACGGTGGGTTGATGACTCCGGGTCATCCTGCTCCAGCTCTTCTTCTTCGTCCATCTGGAAGTCAGGTGACGTCCAGTCGATGCTAGTTAAGGCCTTGAATACAAATTCATCATTGATAAGTGTGGACGGATCAATATCAAGAGCAAAGGTATGCTTACGCATTGGAGGGATGAGATCCACAACTTCATAAGCAGGCGCTTTAACTTTGGCATTATCCATGGTGTATGATGCCTGGTACATGGATAAATCAGTCTCTTCAGCCAGTTTGCACGCCAATGGATGCATCTCTTTCACGCAATTGGTAAGTCTGTCTTCTCAAAAGGATATCCATCTTCTTTTAGGCTTGGACATCCAGTGGCCATCTCTGCCGGGTCTAATTCTGCTTGCCACGCTTTGGCCCGACTTAGAGCGGTAATGGCACCAGCTCGGGCGGATGATTGCTTTATCTCTTCCAGTCTTTGGGGCATGACAGACAGTTTGTCCAGTACCTCCCTGAAGTGTGGGTGGTTGTTTGCTGTGGGAGATAGCCGCTATGGTCCATTGAGTGCCAGTATATAATTATTCCACCAGGGTGTACACGGCTTTGAGCTTCACAAGCCTATCCTGGTCAAGGTTGGAGCTCCTGGGGCCTGTTGAGCAAACATACTGATAAGTCGCGAGGCGGGTCAAAGTAAATCGGTTATGAAAGATTGAAGTAAAGTGTCACTTACCAAAGATGGCGACTGTCATATGATTAATGTGTCGCTTTAAGCCAGATAACTCTTCAGTCATTGGCTTAAGAGCAGCTTTAGCGTCTTCAGCTCTTTTTAATAGTGCTGCTTTCTCAGTATCCCAGCCGGTTCTTTCAGCGTTGAAGTCCATTCTCAATTTTCCAGATACTTCCAAGGGGGCTTTTAGTTCCGACCTGCATAATCTCACTCCAGGTTCTATTATGCACATCTCAGGTTTTGTCGCTCTCTGTGAACTGTTTCTGGGCTGCGAGGCTCATTTTGAACTATGGAGAAAGTTCTTTTGCCTTGTTCCTTGTCATCGAGGAGGTTCCGTATTTGAAGTGGGCGGCGTTGAAGTATGGCGCATAGCTGGATCGGGTTACCCTATCGAAACTCCAAAGGAGGTATCCCAAGAATGGTCTTCGGAATGGTTTTACATTGAGGATGTTCCCCTTCCGGACCCAATTCGGCGTGGTCTCCCCGAATTCTCCAGTGCTCCTTTGAAGAAATGCCTCAATTGGTGCCCCTGGAGTCCCAAGGAGGAAGATAGTGCGGAAGTGAAGAGGTTGGTCGGCAAGGTCAGATTACTTGCTCATTTCGAGCTCTCAATAATCGAAGTCATGGCCATCATGATAAAGCGATGTATTCAGCCTCTCCAGTCCAGAGTGACCCCTTTATGGTGTTACAATGGAGAGGACGCCGCATCTCGTTATAGACGCAAGGGCCCGGATACCTCAGACGAACTGGCCATAATCTTGGCCGACCTTTATAAGGTGAAGAAAGAAGATTTTACAACAACAAACAACAACAACAAACCCTTTAGTCCCAAACAAGTTGGGGTAGGCTGGAGGTGAAACCCATAAGATCTCGCAACCAACTCATGGCTCTGGCACATGGATAGCAAGCTTCCATGCACCCCTGTCCATAGCTAGCTCTTTGGTGATACTCCAATCCTTCAGGTCTCTCTTAACGGACTCCTCCCATGTCAAATTCGGTCTACCCCACCCTCTCATGACATTCTTCGCACGCTTTAGCCGTCCGCTATGCACTGGAGCTTCTGGAGGCCTGCGCTGAATATGCCCAAACCATCTCAGACGATGTTGGACAAGCTTCTCCTCAATTGGTGGTACCCCAACTCTATCTCGTATATCATCATTCCGGACTCGATCCTTCCTCGTGTGGCCACACATCCATCTCAACATACACATCTCCGCCACACCTAACTGTTGAACATGTCACCTTTTAGTCGGCCAACACTCGCGCCATACAACATTGCGGGTCGAACCGCCGTCCTATAGAACTTGCCTTTTAGCTTTTGTGGCACTCTCTTGTCATAGAGAATGCCAGAAGCTTGGCGCCACTTCATCCATTCGGCTTTGATTCGATGGTTCACATCTTCATCAATACCCCCATCCTCCTACAACATTGACCCCAAATACCGAAAGGTGTCCTTCCGAGGTACCACCTGGCCATCAAGGCTAACATCCTCCTCCTCACACCTAGTAGTACTGAAACCGCACATCATGTACTCGGTTTTAGTTCTACTAAGCCTAAACCCTTTCGATTCCAAGGTTTGTCTCCATAACTCTAACTTTCTATTTACCCCCGTCCGACTATCATCAATTAGCACCACATCATCCGCAAAGAGCATACACCATTGGATATCTCCTTGTATATCCCTTGTGACCTCATCCATCACCAATGCAAAAAGATAAGGGCTCAAAGCTGACCCCTGATGCAGTCCTATCTTAATCGGGAAGTCATTGGTGTCAACATCACTTGTTCGAACACTTGTCACAACATTATCGTACATGTCCTTGATGAGGGTAATGTACTTTGCTGGTACTTTGCTGGAAAAGAAGATTTTCTCTGTTTAAATTGCCGGGAAGGCTTTTCCATGTACAACCACATCGAATGGGTAAGTTTTTGATTATCAGCACTTGTTCTACCTTGTTATCGATGCATGCTAATCAAATTGTTCTTGTTGTCTTAAAGCAGTCATGGAGGAAGGTGGTTGAGAACATTCATTGCCCCTCCCCATAGCCAGAGGATTATGCTCGCAACGAAGACCCCGGCTTCTACGAAGATCCAAATATATACATAGAGTTTGATGATGGAGTATTTTATCAAGCAAGCCTTGACGGCTCGGAAGTGGCTATTACAGCCGACTACCCACGCCTTTACCCTTTCTCCATTGTAAGTACTCTAAAAGCTTCCTCAAGAAGAAACCCCTACTTGCACCTTATCCATCACACTGAATTTGTGCTTCATAGGATCGACGCTCAGCAAGCCGCACTCCGGTGAGAGCGGCCTCCGAGAAGTCAGCCTTTACGCAAGGCGATCATTCAAAACGAAAGGAAAGCGGGAGCGTTGTCGAGCCCCCTCCTTCTTCAAAGAGGTATGTCCTTTGTTATGTGCCTAAGCATGAGATCAGATCGTTAAACTTCTCCTCTACATTATTTTAGGAGGAGCATGATACGTCAATTTAGCATCATGCTTTTATATTGATATTTAATGCATTATGGGTTGTTATTACACATTATATCACAATACTTATGCCTATTCTCTCTTATTTTATAAGGTTTACATCAAGAGGGAGAATGCCGGCAGCTGGAATTCTGGGCTAGAAAAGGAGCAAATATTAGAGACCTATTCTGCACAACTCCAAAAGTCCTAAAACTTCACGGAGCATGTTTTTGGAATAAATAAAAAATATTGGGCGAAGAAAGTACCAGAGGGGGGCCACCAGCCAGCCACAAGGGTGGAGGGCGCGCCCTACCCCCTAGGTGCGCCCCAACCTTGTGGGCCCCCTGGCAGGCCGCCAGTGCCCATCTTTGGCTAGATGGTGTCTTTTACCCTGGAAAAAATGAAGAAGAAGCTTTCGGGACGAAGCACCACCGTCTCGAGGCAGAACTTGGGCAGAACCAATCTAGGCCTCCGGCGGAGCTGTTCTGCCAGGGAAACATCCCTCCGGGAGGGGGAAATCGTCGCCATCGTCATCACCATCGATCCTCTCCTCGAGACGGAGTCAATGTCCATCAAAATCTTCACCAGCACCATCTCCTCTCAAACCCTAGTTCATCTCTTGTTTTCGATCTTGGTCCCAAAACCTCAGATTGGTACCTATGGGTTGCTAGTAGTGTTGATTACTCCTTGTAGTTGATGCTAGTTGGTTTATCCGGTGGAAGATTATATTTTCAGATCCTTAATGATAATTAATACGCCTCTGATTATGATTATGAATATGCTTTGTGAGTAGTTACGTTTGTTCCTGAGGACATGGGAGAAGTCTTGTTATAAGTAATCATGTGAATTTGGTATTTGTTCGATATTTTGATGAGATGTATGTCGTCTTTCCTCTAGTGGTGTTATGTGAATGTCGACTACATGACACTTCACCATTGTTTGGGCCTAGGGGAAGGCATTGGGAAGTAATAAGTATATGATGGGTTGCTAGAGTGACAGAAGCTTAAACCCTAGTTTATGCGTTGCTTCGTAAGGGGTTGATTTGGATCCATATGTTTCATGCTATGGTTAGGTTTACCTTAATTCTTCTTTCGTAGTTGTGGATGCTTGTGAGAGGGGTTAATCATAAGTGGGAGGATTGTCCAAGGAAGGGAAGCACCCAAGCACTGGTCCACCCACATATGAAATTATCAAAGTAACGAACATGAATCATATGAGCATGATCAAAACTAGCTTGACAACAATTCCTATGTGCCCTCGGGAGCGCTTTGCTTTATATAAGAGTTTGTCCAGGTTTGTCCTTTGATACAAAAAAAGGATTGGGCCACCTTTCTGCACCTTGTTTACTTTTATTACTTGTTACCTGTTACAATTTATCTTATCCCAAAACTATCTATTACCGATAATTTCAATGCTTGCAGAGAATACCTTGCTGAAAACCACTTGTCATTTCCTTCTGCTCCTCGTTGGGTTCGACACTCTTACTTATCGAAAGGACTATGATAGACCCCTATACTTGTGGGTCATCAAGAATCTTTTCTGGTGCCGTTGCCGTAGAGTGAAGTGCCTTTGGTAAGTGGAATTTGGTAAGGAAACATTTATACAGTGTGCTGAAATTTATTGTCACTTGTAAGGATGGAAAATAATCCTTTGAGGGGTTTGTTCGGGGTATCTTCACCATGACCAGAACCACAATTAGCTACTCCTCAACCTACTGCACCTACTGAAAATATTTATTATGAAATTCCTTTGGGTATGATAGAGAAACTGCTAGCTAATCCTTATGCAAGAGATGGAACATTACATCCTGATATGCACCTAACCTATATGGATGAAGTTTGTGCATTATTTAAGCTTGCAGGTATGCCCGAGGATGTTGTCAAGAAAAAGGTCGTCCCTTTATCTTTGAAGGGAAAGGCATTGACACGGTATAGGCTATTGGATGATATTGGATCATGGAACTACAACCGATTGAAATTGGAATTTCATCGGAGGTTTTATCCTATGCATCTGGTTCATCGTGATCAGAATTATATATATAATTTTTGGCCTCGTGAAGGAGAAAGTATCGCTCAAGCTTGGGGGAGGCTTAAGTCAATGTTATATTCATGCCCCAATCATGAGCTCTCAAGAGAAATTATTATTCAAATTTTTTATGCTTGGCTTTCTCATAATGATCGGTCCATGCTCGATACTTCTTGTACTGGTTCCTATATGAAGAAGGATATTGAATTCAAATGGGATTTGGAAAGAATTAAACGCAACTCTGAAGATTGGGAACTCGACGAAGGTAAAGAGTCGAGTATAAACCTTAAGTTTGATTGTGTTAAATCTTTTATGGATACCAATGCTTTTCGTGATTTTAGCACTAAATATGGACTTGATTCTGAGATAGTAGCTTCTTTCTATGAATCTTTTGCTACTCATGTTGATCTCCCTAAGGAGAAGTGGTTTAAATATCATCCTCCCATTGAAGTTAAAGTAGTTGAACCTATTAAAGTTGAAGAAGAAACTATTATTTATAATGTTGATCCTATTGTTCCTACTACTTACATTGAGAAACCACCTTTTCCCGTTAAAATAAAGGATCATGCTAAAGCATCAATCATGGTTAACAAAAGTAATATTAGAACACCCAAACCCTCCGAGCAAATTAAAGTTGAACCTAGTATTGCTATGTGATACGTCTCCAATGTATCTACTTTTCCTAATGCTTTTCCCCTTGTTTTGGACTCTAATTTGCATGATTTGAATGAAACTAACCCCGGACTGACGTTGTTTTCAGCAGAACTACCATGGTGTTGTTTTTGTGCAGAAATAAAAGTTCTCGGAATGGAAGGAAACTTTGCAAGGATTGTTTATATCAATAATAAGAATTTCTGGAGCCAGGGGCACCTGGGTGGGCACAACCCACCAAGGCGCGCCCCCTCTCCTGGCGCGCCTAGGTGGGTTGTCCCCACCTGGTGGCCCTGTAGACCCTGATTCCAATGCTATAAAATCCTACTTTTGGAGAAAAAAAAGGGAGAAAGAATTATTTCGATCCACGAGACGGAGCCGCCGCCAAGCCCTGTTCTTCCTCGGGAGGGCAGATCTGGAGTCCGTTTGGGGCTCCGGAGAGGGGGGTCTTCATTCTTCGTCATCACCAACCCATCTCCATCACTAATTCCATGATGCTCCCCACTGGGAGTGAGAAATTCCTTTGTAGGCTCGCTGGTCGATGAGGAGTTGGATGAGATTCATCATGTAATCGAGGTAGTATTATTAGGGCTTGATCCCTAGTATCCACTATGTTCTTAGATTGATGTTGCTATGACTTTGCCATGCTTAATGCTTGTCACTTCAGGCCCGGGTGCCATGATTTCAGATCTGAACTGTTTATGTTATCATCATTATATCCATGTTCTAGATCCAATCTTGCAAGTTATAGTCACCTACTACGTGTTATGATCCGATAACCCCAGAATGACAATAACCGGGACTTCTTCCGGTGATTACCGTAGTTTGAGGAGTTCATGTATTCACTATGTGTTAATGCTTTGTTCCGGTTCTCTATTAAAAGGATGCCTTAATATCCCTTAGTTTCCAATATGGACCCCGCTGCCACGGGAGGCTAGGACAAAAGATGTCATGCAAGTTCTTTTAATAAAGCACGTATGACTATTTACAGAATACATGCCTACATTATATCGATGAACTGGAGCTAGTACCTAATAGCCCTAGTTTATAACTGTCACATGATGAATATCATCCAACAAGTCATCGATCCATTGCCTACGAATTCATCTTATATTATTTCTGCTAAGTTACTACTGCTATCATCACTGTTATGATTGCTACAAAATTATTGCTATCACAATTTCTGTTACTATTGGTACTGCCACTACTATCAAAACTATCAAACTACTTTGCTACTGATCACTTTGCTACAGATAATTAATCTCCAGGTGTGGTTGAATTGACAACTCAGCTGCTAATACCTTCAAATATTCTTTGTCTCCCCTTGTGTCGAATCTATAAATTTGGGTTGAATACTCTACCCTCGAAAACTGTTGTGAACTTGTGATCCCCTATACTTGTGGGTTATCACTATGGTTAAATATCTCTTGGTTGATAATATTGATGGGCATGTTATTTATTTTTGTGATGAAGCTGCTAGGATTGTTAAACCTGATACTAAAGATAAACATAGACCTGTTGTTGGCAAGCCTGTTGTTTCTGTTAAAATAGGAGATCATTGTTATCATGGCTTATGTGTTGTGGGTGCTAGTGTGAGTGCAATTCCTTATACCTTATATAAAGAAATTATGAACGATATTGCACCTGCTGAGATAGAAGATATTGATGCTACTATTAAGCTTGCTAATAGAGATACTATATCACCAATTGGGATTATTATAGATGTTGAAGTCTTGTGTGGGAAAATTAAATACCCTACTGATATTCTTGTTCTTGGTTCCCCACAAGATAATTTTTGTCCCATTATATTTGGTAGACCCTTCTTGAATACAGTTAATGCTAAGATAGATTGCGAGAAAGATATTGTTACTATTGGTTTAGGGGATATATCTCATGATTTTAATTTCTCTAAATTTCGTAGACAATCCCATGATAAAGAATTGCCCAGTAAAGATGAAATTGTCGGTCTTGCTTCTATTGCCGTGCCTCGTGCTGATCCTTTAGAACATATTTGCTAGACCATGAAAATGATATGTTTATGAATGAAAGAAGGGAAATAGATGAAGTATCTTTAATCAAGGAACTATTTTGAAACACAACCGTCCTGTTGAAATCCTTGGGGATCCTCATCCACGTAAGGGTGATCCCGTGTTTGAGCTTAAACCGTTACCTGATACTCTGAAATATGCTTATCTTGATGAAAAGAAGATATATCCTGTTATTATTAGTGCTAACCTTTCAGAGCATGAAGAAAAGAAATTATTGAAAACTCTGAAGAAGCACCATGCCGCTATTGGATATACTCTCGATGATCTTAAGGGCATTAGTCCCACTCTATGTCAACACAAAATTAAACTGGAGAAAGATGCTAAACCAGTTGTTGATCACCAACGACGGTTAAATCCTAAGATGAAAGAAGTGGTAAGAAACGAAATACTAAAGCTTTTGGAGGCAAGTATAATTTATCCTATTGCTGATAGTCAATGGGTAAGTCCTGTTCATTGTGTCCCTAAGAAGGGGGGTATTACTGTTGTCCCTAATGATAAGAATGAATTGATTCCTCAAAGAATTGTTATGGGTTATAGAATGGTAATTTATTTTCGCAAATTAAATAAAGCTACTAGAAAAGATCATTACCCTCTACCTTTTATTGATCAAATGCTAGAAAGATTATCCAAACATACACATTTTTTCTTTCTACATGGTTATTCTAGTTTCTCTCAAATACCTGTGTCAAAAGAGGATTAAGAGAAAACCACTTTTACTTGCCCTTTCGGTACCTTTGCTTATAGACGTATGCCTTTTTGTTTATGCAATGCACCCGCTACCTTTCAAAGATGTATGACTAATATATTCTTTGACTTTTGTGAAAACATTTTTGAGGTTTTCATGGATGATTTCTCCGTTTATGGAACTTCTTTTGATGATTGCTTAAGCAACCTTGATCGAGTTTTGCAGAGATGTGAAGAAACTAATCTTGTTTTGAATTGGGAAAAGTGCCACTTTATGGTTAATGAAGGTAATGTCTTGGGGCATAAAGTTTCTAAATGAGGTATTGAAGTTGATAAAGCTAAAGTAGATGCTATTGAAAAGATGCCATGTCCTAAAGACATCAAAGGTATAAGAAGTTTCCTTGGTCACGTTGGTTTCTATAGGAGGTTTATTGAAGACTTCTCTAAAATTTCTAGGCCTCTCACTAATCTCTCGCAAAAAGATGTTCCTTTTGTTTTTGATGATGATTGTGTAGAAGCATTTGAAATACTTAAGAAAGGCTTGATTTTTGCTCCTATTGTTCAGCCAACTGATTGGAATTTACCCTTTGAAATTATGTGTGATGCTAGTGATTATGCTGTTGGTACTGTTCTAGGACAAAGAGTTGGTAAGAAATTAAATGTTATTCAGTATGCTAGTAAAACTCTAGACAGTGCCCAGAGAAATTATGCTACTACTGAAAAAGAATTTTTAACAGTTGTATTTGCATGTGATAAGTTCGGACCTTATATTGTTGATTCCAAAGTTACTATTCACACTGATCATGCTGCTATTAAATATCTTATGGAAAAGAAAGATGCTAAACCTAGACTTATTAGATGGGTTCTCTTGCTACAAGAATTTGATTTGCATATTATTGATAGAAAGGGAGCTGAGAACCCCATTGCATACAACTTGTCTAGGTTAGAAAATGTTTTTGATGACCCACTACCTATTGATGATAGCTTTACGGATGAACAATTAAATGTCATAAATGCCTCTCATAATACTCCATGGTATACTGATTATGCTAATTACATTGTTGCTAAATTTATACCACCTAGTTTCACATACCAACAAAAGAAAAAGTTTTTCTATGATTTAAGACATTACTTTTCGGATGACCCACACCTTCATAAAGAAGGAGTAGATGGTGTTATTAGATGTTGTGTACCTAAGCATGAACAGGAATAGATCCTACGCAAGTGCCACTCCGAGTCTTACGGAGGACACCACGGTGGAGATAGAACTGCGCATAAGGTATTGCAATCCGGTTTCTATTGACCTACTCTCTTCAAGGATGCATGTAAGTTTGTATTGTCTTGTGATCAATGTCAAAGAATTGGTAATATTAGTATACATCAAGAAATGCATATGAACTATTCACTTGTTATTGAACCATTTGATGTTTGGGGCTTTGATTATATGGGACCTTTTCCTTCCTCTAATGGGTATACACATATTTTAGTTGCTGTTGATTATGTTACTAAGTGGGTAGAAGCTATTCCAACTAGTAGTGCTGATCATAACACTTCTATTAAGATGCTTAAAGAAGTTATTTTTTCGAGGTTTGGAGTCCCTAGATATTTAATGACTGATGGTGGTTCACATTTTATTCATGGGGCTTTCTGTAAAATGCTTGCTAAATATGATGTTAACCATAGAATTGCATATCCTTATCATCCTCAGTCTAGTGGTAAAGTAGAATTGAGCAATAGAGAGATTAAATTAATTTTGCAAAAGACTGTTAATAGATCTAGAAAGAATTGGTCTAAGAAACTTGATGATGCTTTGTGGGTTTATAGAACTGCTTATAAGAACCCTATGGGTATGTCTCCGTATAAAATGATTTATGGAAAAGCATGTCACTTGCCTCTTGAACTAGAACATAAGGCATAATGGGCTATTAAAGATCTCAATTATGATTTCAAACTTGCCGGTGAGAAGAGGTTATTTACCATTAGCTCACTTGATGAATGGAGAACCAAAGCCTATGTGAATGCCAAGTTGTTTAAAGAAAAAGTTAAAAGATGGCATGATAAAAGGATACAAAAGGGTGAGTTTAATGTAGGTGATCATGTTTTCCTATACAACTCTCATTTAAGATTTTTTGTAGGAAAGCTTCTCTCCAAATGGGAAGGTCCTTATATTATTGAGGAGGTTTACCATTCCGGTGCCATAAAAATCAACAACGCCGAAGGCACAAATTCGAAGGTGGTAAATGGTCAAAGAATCAAACATTATATCTCAGGTACTCCCATAAATGTTGAGACCAATATAATTAATACTGTAACACCGGAGGAGTACATAAGTGACACTTTCCAGAACGTTACAGACTCTAAAAAGGAATAGGTATGTGGTACGGTAAGTAAACCGACTCCAAAACGTTTCCAATGATAAATTTTCTCTATTTTGGAGTATTTGAAAAATTAGGAAAATTAAAAGCAGTCCGAAAGAGACACGAGGCCCCCACAAGGGTGGAGGGCGGGCCCTGCCCCTTGGGCATGCCCCCCGACCTTGTGGCCACCTCATGTGCATTCTGGACTTCGTTTTCTTGCACGATACTTCTTTTGGTCGGTAAAAATTCATTATATAATCTCCCAAAGGTTTTGACCACCGTACCATGAAAAAATCCTCTGTTCTCGTTTTGAGTTGTCTCTGCAGCAGATTTGGAGCAAGATGTCGTCCCAAGATTCAGAGGGAGAGAGCTACATGGCGATTATATCACAGACCCAAAGGTATATGGGGATGTGGAACATTATGGTTGGACTACGGAGGAAGAAGAAGACTATGATCCAAAGGTGAAGGAGGGGACAAGCTCTGACGAAGAGGGCGATCCACTACCTCAACCTGGTGATATGCATGTGGAGTTCAAGAAGTCAGGCCTCCCTAAGGTCCAATCTATCCCACCTCGTTTTTGTAGGACAGCAAGGCGGAATTATGCAAAAAGATAATGAAACTCGAACTCGAGAATGAGGATCTGAGGGAGGACAATTTTAGCCTCAGACGCAAGCTAGAGAATAAGAATGCAACTGTCGGATTTCGGGTTCTGGCAGACCCTTGAGGTTCAAACACTGGGGTGCGCGCGGAGATTTCGCCTCCTACCTACCTGCACCCCTCCACCATGCTAGGATCTAAACTAAGGAAAGAACAACACAAGAGACACAGGGTTTATACTGGTTCGGGCCACCGTTGTGGTGTAATACCCTACTCCAGTGTGTGGTATGGTGGATTGCCTCTTGGGCTGATGATGATGGACAATCCAAGGGAGAACAGCCTCGCGAGGGTCTGTTCTTGGCTGGAGCGATGAACTACTCGGAGGAGTTCAGTCACCTTTCTCTCTCTCTCTCTCTCTCTATCTCTGCTTTCCTCCGACCGACCTGATTTCGGCCCCAGCTTGTTTCTGGGTTGGCTGGTTCTTGATCCTCTATACCCTGGGGGTGACTAGTCCTATTTATAGAGGCCCTGGTCCTCTCCCAAAATTTTGAGCGGGAAGGGAGCCAACAATGGCGGGCTAATTTGAAGGGGGACAGCAAGTATCAGCTATCCTGACAAAAGTAGTCTTCGCCTGTGCAAAGCTCTGGTGATGACGCCGTCTTGGGCTCCGCGGTGACCTCCATCTCGTAGTCCTCCTGGTCTTGGTCTCGTTGCACCGAAATGGCAACCTTTGCCTGATTCCTCGGTACTCCACGGCTGCGCTTGCCCCCTTTGCACCAAAGAGGAAAGGAGGCCGCTACGCGGGCTGGCACCCGCCTGGCGCCCTGAGTCGTCATGGCTTGTGTCACGGGCACCTCGTGAGGTACCCCGCCTTGATCTCTCTGCCCCCTCGTGAGCCAGCCTGATGAGGCCGTGTCTGAGGAAGCTTCGCGTCGTCCGCCCCGCGAGGCTTGGCCCCTCGCGAGGGTCTTGGGTTTGTGTTGGTGAAGACGGGCTGTGCTGCCCCCCCCCCCTTTGAGCCACGCCACAGGCCGCAGGCAGGCAAGTCTGGGGACCCCCGTTCCCAGAACGCCGACAGTAGCCCCCGGGCCCAAGGCGTGCTCGGGCTTGGCCATGCAGGGAGGCGGAAGGGCAAGAGCGAAGCGCCGCGGGCCCTAACAGCCCGCGGCCTTGGGCACCGCGTGGCGGTTGATTGGATGTGGGCGGCACTGTTCCCCCACGCCCTCCTTATCTTGCGCCATGCTAGGCGGACCCGTAGTCGTACACAGCCGTTCCCCTTTTATCGCTCGAGCGCCCTCTGTCCTTCCTCCGCTCGAACTCCGGTTTCTGTTTTCAACTCAATCTCGAACCTCCCTCCCCCCTTCCCATCGCCATGGCTCCGACGAAGAAGGGGAGAGGGAAGAAACCCATGTCTCTGCCTTGCCTGCTGCCGTCGGTGGCCCCTGCCGAGGGCTTGGGCAAGGTCAGCTTGGCTCTGGCCACCATCTTCAATGAATGCGGGAGGACGACGGCCTGGCCCGCGTCCCACTTCTCCATCGACAGGACAGCCACCGAGGTCCCGTATCTTGCCGACGCCCTGTGGGCGGGTCTGGTTCCCCCCTTTTCTGATTTCTTCAACGCCATGCTTTCCCACTATCAGATCCACATGATGCATCTGGGTCCTGAATCCATCACCCTCCTTTCGGTCTTCGCCTTTGTTTGCGAAGCTATGGTGGGCATCCCTCCTTCGGTTGCCTTGCTGTGCCACTTCTTCTCGTTGCATCTTGTCGACCCTACCCAATGTTGGGCTTGCGTGAGCTTCGTTGCCGCGCCTGAGACGGCGGCCTCTGGGATTGACTTCAAGCTCCCCCTGCCCGCGGTCGGGTTCCGCGAGCGGTGGCTGTATGTGGACGCAGGGGTGCCCAACCCCCTGCTATTGGAGCCGACCTCGCTTGCTGTCCCCAATTCGGGCTGGGGCCAAGAGACGCTTGAGAGCCCCCGGCTCGTCTTCGTCTGGCGCCGCTTCGTGCTCTTGAGGTCGCTTGACGTGACAGCGCCCAAGGTGGTGAAGGAGTTCCTGCTATGCCGCATTGCTCCTCTTCAACGCCACTCTCGCCGGATGTGGGCCTTCCGTGGGCGCGAGGATCGTATGAGGCTCCAGGAAGAGGACCTGACTCCTGAGGTGCTGAGGACGATGCTCTTGACCCTAGCTGGGGACCCCAACCCGGCAGTGTCCGGCAGGGAGGGGCCTTGCTATACCTCTGCCAGAGCAGGGGCGACTTTGTGAGCAGATGCCTGTCTTTGATGAGTGGGGGCCGCGCCCCGCCGGCCTTCAGGGGCCTCGCGAGAACCCAGTGGTGGTGACTGCCCTACCAGTCGGCCAAGGCGACTCATCCTCGAGTGGCGGAGCAGGGAGGCACGAGGCGCTAGAGGCCGAGGGGGCTCCCGGCGCGGTGACAGCGCCGGGCGAGGCTCATGAGGAAGCAGCTCTTGGGGCCCGTGCCGCTGAGGCTGAGGGTGGCGAGCAGCTGCCCTCAGTGCCTGCGACTGGGGCCCCTGAGGCTCCAGCTGCGTCTCTTGGGGAGGCGATTGGCAGCGCACATCAGGCAGGCGCCTCTGCCGCAGATTGCCTTGACGCTCCGTCTTCGTCGAAGGTTGATCCATGCGCCCAACTCTTGGGCCGCTTCCGCGTGAATTTCGAGGCTCTCCGGAAGAGAAGGGAGGCCCTGGACGACGATTACCCTTGCCGCCTACTGAAGCTCAGGAAGTACTTCGCCACTGATGAGTAAGCCTTCTCCTTTCCTGGCTCCCGATCCTTCTGTTACTTGTACTGACCCTTTCTCCGCAGGCCCCTTCCAGCCGAGCTTGCGGAGACGGCTGAGGAGCCGTCCCCCTTGGCTTCGCCCCCTCCACCGTCCTCGAGCGCTCCAAGCAGCGGAGCCCTTGTGGTGAGGGCGATCGAAGAGGCGAACCATCCCGAGGCACACCATGGCCCCGCACACCTCGCGATCCTCCTTCGCGGGCCTTCTCGTGGCATAGCCAGCCTGCCATGGGCCTCTCGCCTGGTCATGAACTGCGATTGGCTGAGGCGCTTCCTGCGCTCTTCTCCTGAGGACGGGCTGGCCCCAGGCCGGGCTTCTGACGCGGCGTGCCCAGCCGTCGCGAGGGTGCCAGCCCCCAGCCCCCAGCCCGGAGGGGGAGTGCTGACGCGCGGCCCCCGGCGCTTGCTTGGGGCGGATGATGGTGTGGAAGACGTGCTCGAGCACGCTCGGGAGTGTCGCGCTCTCCGCCAAGGATTCCTTCGAAGGGCGACTGACGCAGTGAGCCAGCTTGGTGAGGAGCTTGCTGATGAAGACGCGCGCCTTGAGGCCGAGGGCCTGCGCCTGGCTGTAGAGAGGCGCGAGCTAGAGGGTGCCATCGCCCTTGCGCGTCGTGAGCGTGATCTTGATGAAGCAGAGGCCAAGGCATCGTTGGTGGCCTCTCGGGAGGCCCGGTCTCGGGCCGCTGAGGAGGCTCGGGAAGCTGACCGGCGGTGAACGGCTATGAAGGAGCGGGCTCAGGAGCTTCTGGCCTGGTGCCACTCGCTGGAGGAGCAGGTGGAGCTGCGCGAGGCAGCCCTCGCGTCGATGAAGGTGGCCTCTGGCGACTCAGCAGAGCTCCAGAAGCGTGAGGAGGCGCTGACACTGGAAGCCGCCGAACGTACCCGCGAGTACGAGCGTCTGGAGACGAGGGAGCGCTTGGTGACACAGGCAGAGGATGATGTTGCTGCACAGGAAGCCCATGTCCTGGAGGAGGTCGGACGTCGAGTGGCGATGGCGCATTTGAACCTCGAGCACGAGTTCAAAGAGAAGATGGGGTTGATCCGGGCCGAAGCTGAAGGCAGGACTGCTGCTTTGAGGGCCAAGCTGGAGGTGGTGGTGCGGCGGGCCGATGCTTCTCGGGCCACCCTTGAGGTGGCATGAGGTGAGTTAACCACCTCCCAGGCTGAGGTGCTTCTTCTTCGCCAGCGGGTGGAGGAGGCTGAGGCCGTCGCGCATCAGAATGCGGACGAGATACGTCAGTGGCGGATCTTGGAGCATGAGCACGGCCCCATGCTCACCACTCTCCGGGAGAGAGCCAACGCGGCCTTGGGCAACATCTGCGAGGAGGCCGTCGGTGAGCCGCACGCAATCAACTACGCGGGCAATCTCCAGTTCTTCACTGATGTGGTGACGCAGCTGGAGGCGCGGTCGACCAGGGCTGACAGGTTGGTGGAGGAGAGGAGCCGCGCCCTGCTCAGGCGCGCCTTTTCCCGCGTATTCAGTCACCTCCGGAACATGGATCCCCATTTTGATTTTGATGCCGCCATCGCCCCAGTCCCCCAGGCTGTCCGAGGCGACCTGGCGCACTGGGTGGAGGACAATGTGGACGCTCTTATCAGGGCCTTTGCCTCAGACAACGATGATGCGATCGTGGCGGCCGACGAGGGCGGCGCGATGGGCGGCCCTGACGCCGCTGGCGGCGACGCGGACAGCGATGGCGAGTTCGGCAGCGCCAGCAACGGCTCAGGTGGTGCTCCTGAGGACGCATTGGGGGATTCGTCCGACTGACTGTACATCGTTCCTGCTTCCTTACCCTGCATGAATAGAACTCAGGTTTTAGCCTGATGACTGTGAGAGCATTTTGGAGGGGGGGCCCTCATGTAAAACTTGTGTTTATCGTATCAGTAGAAGCCACATCGCCCATGCGCCCACGCCAAGTGGCTGGCTTAAGCGACGCGCTGGTCGGCTAGTATACCTTTGTTCCGCGCTGGCCCTGAGGCAGCCCACGGGGGTTGTGGCGTCCTGCGTGTCCCCTGATTGAATCCGTAGGATCTGCAGTAAAACACCCTCCTGAGAGGACGTGGCGGCAACAGTCTGGGTTGCGCGCAAGCTAGGCCTGACCCGGCTCGCGAGGGGCTCGCGAGGGGAGGCGGCTGAGGTGAAGTGGTAACCAAAATGCGAGAAATTGCTCGAACGAGACTAAGCACCCCTTCCCCGAACACACGCAAATCTCAAATTCGAATCCAACTTGAATCCAGCGGGGAAAATCGTCAACCAAGGGGAAGAGCAACGAAAGCAAACAAAAGGCCGCGTCCGGCACCTTGTCTAGTCTTGGACGTCTTCTCACCAGCGCGGAGCTAAGTGCTGCCACTGGGCATGGGAGGGAGCCCCAGGGCCTGAGGCCGGCACCCCTGAGACTCCGGGGCGTGTACAGCCCCACTCATTATTACGTGAGAGTGTCACGGGGCGGCGAGCTTCACAGGCACTGGGCCTTCTTCACAGGTACTGGCCTTGCTTCATATTGCCACATGAGGGCCCCGCCTTGCGCCACACTCTAGTGCCATCAACAACGACCGGAAACCAGGACGCCGCCGATGGGGTAGAGCGGTCGCCAGCGGTTCCCCCGACGACCACGGGTCCTCCGCCGGGGGCAGGCCCTGGGGCACCTCCCCAGCGGAGGGCCTACCTCCTGAGAACACCTTGCTCCGAACGCGGCGGTGGTGATGTCGAATCCCTGCCCCTCTCCTGCAGCCCCCTGCGTCCTCCTCCCGAGGGGTAGGAGGCTGTGGGAGCGGGGCAGCTGCCCGCTGCGGCAACCTGCACCTCCTGCGATCCATGGTTAGCGTATGCCTGCTGAAGAATTAGCGGTACCCGATAATCGTTGCTTCCAGCGTGCCTAGTGGGACCGTCCCAAGACTCCTGGAAGGGCTCAGCTTCTGGCGCCTCGTCCCCCCGGCTTGGGCTGAGGAGCGAGCCTGGTTCTCCCTCGTGTGAGTGTCCTTGGTCCATCATGAGGGGCACATATTCCTCTGGTGCCGCCACCCCGAAGGCCACGCCGTAGTGCTCTGCACGCCACGCGGTCCTGCCTGACGCGCCTACCATGGGGTGGCAGCGTGGCTGTCCACTGGGGCCGCGGGTCGCGTCGAGCCCTTCTTCTTCGCGGACCAGGAGCGGGGGCTGCGCCGCCGCCGGTCCGGTGCTGACAGCCTCGCTGGTGTTGGAGTAGCCTTGGAGCCCGCGGGCACGCGCGGGGGCCCCCGTGCGGGCCGCCCTTGGTTGGAGATGGGAGCTGGGTGCAGAAGGGGTGAGCCCCCGAGGCGGCGAAGCCCAGGAGCTCTGCCACCCGCTACAGCAGCACGTCGCGGCCGCCCTCCAGCAGTTTGCACTGCAGCAGCTCTCGGGCCACCGTGAGCGCGGCCCTCGAGTTCGCTTGCTCCCGGCGGGTGTACGGTGTCGTGGTCGCAGCGTGATTGGAGGCCCTTGCTGCCGACCGCGCCTGCCGTGGTGTGAGAGCTGTCGAAGCCTGTCCGCGTCACCCACGGCCCGCAGCGCCCTGCGGACTGCGAGCTGCCTGGGGCACGGGGTCGCCTGAGGCGAGCGGCTCTGCGCGGTCGGGACATGCCGCCCATGGGTCTAGGTTGCCCTCCTGGTCGCCGGGCATGGTGATGACGACGCGACGAGGCACGGAGCGGTGGAAGACGAATTCCGGCACACCCCTACCTGGCGTGCCAAATGTCGGATTTCGGGTTCTGGCAGACCCTTGAGGTTCGAACACTGGGGTGCGCACGGAGATTTCGCCTCCTACCTACCTGCACCCCTCCGCCATGCTAGGATCTAAACTAAGGAAAGAACAACACAAGAGACACATGGTTTATACTGGTTCGGGCCACCGTTGTGGTGTAATACCCTACTCTAGTGTGTGGTATGGTGGATTGCCTCTTGGGCTGATGATGATGAACAATACAAGGGAGAACAGCCTCGCGAGGGTCTGTTCTTGGCTGGGGCGATGAACTACTCAGAGGAGTTCAGTCACCTTTCTCTCTCTCTCTCTCTCTCTCTCTCTCTCTATCTCTGCTTTCCTCCGACCGACCTGATTTTGACCCCAGCTTGTTTCTGGGTTGGCTGGTTCTCGATCCTCTATACCCTGGGGGTGACTAGTCCTATTTATAGAGGCCCTGGTCCTCTCCCCAAATTTTGAGCGGGAAGGGAGCCAACAATGGCGGGCTAATTTGAAGGGGGACAGCAAGTATCAGCTATCCTGACAAAAGTAGTCTTCGCCTGTGCAAAGCTCTGGTGATGACGTCGTCTTGGGCTCCATGGTGACCTCCGTCTCGTAGTCCTCCTGGTCTTGGTCTCGTTGCACCGAAATGGCAACCTTTGCCTGATGCCTCGGTACTCCGCGGCTGCGCTTGCCCCCTTTGCACCAAAGAGGAAAGGAGGATGCTGCGCGGGCTGGCACCCGCCTGGCGCCCTGAGTCGTCATGGCTTGCGTCACGGGCACCTCGTGAGGTACCCCGCCTTGATCTCTCCGCCCCCTCGTGAGCCAGCCTGATGAGGCCATGTCTGAGGAAGCTTCGCGTCGTCCGCCCCGCGAGGCTTGGCCCCTCGTGAGGGTCTTGGGTTTGTGTTGGTGAAGACGGGCCGTGCTGCCCCCCCCCCTTTGAGCCACACCGCAGGCCGCAGGCAGGCAAGTCTGGGGACCCCCATTCCCAGAACGCCGACAACAACAACTCCCTCATCACCACCTCCGAAGAAAGAGACATAATTAGATGGGTATGGGCACTCCCCTTGGCAACTACCAAGCTTGGGGGAGTGCCCCGGTATCGTATCACCATCACATCTTTATGTTTATCATTTTTTTAGTTCGATCCTTTAGGTTATACCGTGATCTACTGAAATGAAGTTTTAGTATGATCTAGCTTTGATTTTTGCTTTATGTTCCCTCTATGTAATCAAGTCTGTGAGATATATAATAAAGAGTAGTTTTGAGACAAGGGCTTTGCTTTCTTGCTATGATCTTGAGGGAATTAAATAAAAGAAAGAATAAAAAGATCATATATTAA
The DNA here is from genome assembly GCF_002162155.2 of Triticum dicoccoides. Taxonomy (NCBI): domain Eukaryota; kingdom Viridiplantae; phylum Streptophyta; class Magnoliopsida; order Poales; family Poaceae; genus Triticum; species Triticum dicoccoides. Next base: position 517,445,250 of record NC_041390.1, on the reverse strand, counting down.
TCTTATCGAGAGTAATGACTTCACATATAAAGGGTATGATGAATAAAAGTTGTTGAGAGTTGACAAACATAGTTTTGGTCATTGTTGCAATTAATAGGAAGTAATAAAGAAAGAGAGGCTTCACATATAAATATACTATCTTGGACATCTTTTGTAATTGTGAGCACTCATTAAAATATGACATGCTAATAAGTTTATGTTGGACAAGGAAGACAACATAATGACTTATGTTTTCTTATATCCGAATAAAAGTTATATTGTTTTGGATTATCCAACATGTTGAGCTTGCGTTTCCCTCTCATGATAGCCAAATTCTTTGCACCAAGTAGAGATACTACTTGTGCTTCTAAACATCCCTAAACCCTGTTTTGCCATGAGAGTCCACCATACCTACCTATGGATTGAGTAAGATCCTTCAAGTAAGTTGTCATCGGTGCAAGCAATAAAAATTGCTCTCTAAATATGTATGATCTATTAGTGTGAAGAAAATAAGCTTTAGACGAACTTGTGATATGGAAGAAATAAATGCGACGGACTGCATAATAAAGTCCTTATCACAAGCATCAATATAAAGTGACGTTCTTTTGCATTAAGATTTTGTGCATCCAACCATAAAAGTGCATGACAACCTCTGCTTCCCTCTGCGAAGGGCCTATCTTTTACTTTTATCTTCTACCCTTATACAAGAGTCATGGTGATCATCACCTTTCCTTTTTATACTTTTTTTCCTTTGGTAAGCTCTGTTTGTTGGAGAGATCTGGATATATATATATATATCCACTTGGATGTGAGTTTTCATAAAGTATTCTTATTAACATTACCCTTGAGGTAAGAGGTTGGGAGGCGAAACTATAAGCCCCTATCTTTCTCTGTGTCCGATTGAAACTTTGTACCCATAAGTATCGCATGAGTGTTAGCAATTGTGAAAGATTATATGATAGTTGAGTATGTGGACTTGTTGAAAAGCTCTTATATTGAGTATTTCCGATGTTTTGATAAATTGCAATTGCTTCAATGACTGAGATCATAGTTTGTTAGTTTTCAATAAAGTTTCTGATTCATACTTTACCTTGTGAACGAATTGTTACTTTAGCATAAGAAATTATATAAAAAATATATGTTGCTGTTCTAAAGATGATCATGATGCCATCATGTCCGTATTTTATTTGGATGTGGCCAATGGACACATTTAAAGATATCGGCTTTCGCTTGAGGACAAGCGAGGTCTAAGTTTGGGGGAGTTGATATGTCCATTTTGCATCATGCTTTTACATTGATATTAAATGCATTATGGGTTGTTATTACACATTATATCACAATACTTATGCCTATTCTCTCTTATTTTATAAGGTTTACATCAAGAGGGAGAATGCCGGCAGCTGGAATTCTGGGCTAGAAAAGGATCAAATATTAGAGACCTATTCTGCACAACTCCAAAAGTCCTGAAAGTTCACGGAGCATGTTTTTGGAATAAATAAAAAATATTGGGTGAAGAAAGTACCAGAGGGGGGCCACGAGCCAGCCACAAGGGTGGAGGGCGCGCCCTACCCCCTGGGCGCGCCCCCCGACCTTGTGGGCCCCCTGGCAGGCCTCCGATGCCCATCTTTGGCTATATGGTGTCTTTTACCTGGAAAAAAATGAAGAAGAAGCTTTCGGGATGAAGCACCGCCGTCTTGAGGCGGAACCTAGGCTGAACCAGTCTAGGGCTCCGACAGAGCTGTTCTACCGGGGAAACATCCCTCCAGGAGGGGGAAATCATCGCCATCGTCATCACCATCGATCCTCTCATCAAGAGGGGGTCAATCTCCATCAACATCTTCACCAACACCATTTCCTCTCAAACCCTAGTTCATCTCTTGTATTCGATCTTGGTCCCAAAACCTTGGATTGGTACCTGTGGGTTGCTAATTATGTTGATTACTCCTTGTAGTTGATGCTAGTTGGTTTATCCAGTGGGAGATTATATTTTCAGATCCTTAATGATAATTAATACTCCTCTGATTATGATTATGAATATGCTTTGTGAGTAGTTACGTTTGTTCCTGAGGACATGGGAGAAGTCTTGTTATAAATAATCACGTGAATTTGGTATTCGTTCGATATTTTGATGAGATGTATGTCGTCTTTCCTCTAGTGGTGTTATGTGAATGTCGACTACATGACACTTCACCATTGTTTGGGCCTAGGGGAAGGCATTGGGAAGTAATAAGTATATGATGGGTTGCTAGAGTGACAGAAGCTTAAACCCTAGTTTATGCGTTGCTTCGTAAGGGGCTGATTTGGATCCATATGTTTCATGCTATGGTTAGGTTTACCTTAATTCTTCTTTCGTAGTTGCAGATGCTTGCGAGAGGGGTTAATCATAAGTAGGAGGCTTGTCCAAGGAAGGGAAGCACCCAAGAACTGATCCACCCACATATTAAATTATCAAAGTAACGAACTTGAATCATATGAGCATGATGAAAACTAGCTTGACAATAATTCCTATGTGTCCTCGGGAGCGCTTTGCTTTATATAAGAGTTTGTCCAGGCTTGTCCTTTGCTACAAAAAGGATTGGGCCACCTTGCTGCACCTTTTTTACTTTTATTACTTGTTACCCGTTACAATTTATCTTACCACAAAACTATATATTACCGATAATTTCAGTGCTTGCAGAGAATATCTTGCTGAAAACCGCTTGTCATTTCCTTCTGCTGCTCGTTGGGTTCGACACTCTTACTTATCAAAAGGACTACGATAGATCCCCTATACTTGTGGGTCATCAGAGCACACAACAAACCATGGGCAAATGCCCCGCTAGCCGAATATCAGCTAATCCAGCTTCGGGCTCGTTAACGAGAGCTGATACAGTGTTAGTTCCGCCCCTTCATGAGGATTTGGATGATGTATCTGTCAAGAATTCCGAAGTGGAGAATGTGATGAATCATCGTCGACTAAAAGAGGCCATGCGCGCTCCAGTTTTCACTGAACAAGAATTCACCGCCCTCAGCTCGGTGGACGCATATATCCGAGCTGCCTGGGACGGACTTGCTGGAGTTACTCAACTGTTTTCAAATGATATGCAGGTAATAGTTTGTGAAAATTTAATAGATATATCACTACCGCAGGATGCTGCTAACGCGGCACTACAATCAGAGACCCTTCGAGAAACTATGTGCGATGCAATAATCGCAAACGGTGCTGTATGAAAACCATCAAAAAGGCGCAAAACATTTGCGATGGAGGATGCATCAAACACGGTTCAGATTTTAGGTGCATGTGCGATGAAGGGCATACGATTCAATTCAATTAACTATTTGCGATGAGGAGGAACAAAAGAAACGGGCAGCCAGATGAAAGCGTGTGCGATACACAGCATACGGTTCACTCGAATGAACTGTTTGTGATTAGGCAAAACAAAACAAACATGCAGCCAGATGAAGGTGTGTGTGATATACAGCATACGGTTCACTTGGATGAACTATTTGTGATTAGGCAACACAAAAGAAACAGTCAGCCAGATCAAGGTGTGTGCGATATACAACATGCAGTTCACTCAGATGAGCTGTTTGCGTTGACACAAGAGAACAGAAACGGTTCAACTTAACAAGACGTGTATGTTGTGCGATGGGATTGCATACAGGACAACAACTGTTGGAAATATGCCCAAGAGGCAATAATAAAGTGGTTATTATTATATTTCCTTGTTCATGATAATTGTCTATTATTCATGCTATAATTGTATTAACCAGAAACCATAATACATGTGTGAATACATAGATCATAATATGTCCCTAGTAAGCCTCTAGTTGACTAGCTCATTGATCAATAGATGGTCATGGTTTCCTAACCATGGACATTGGATGTCGTTGATAACAAGATCACATCATTAGGAGAATGATGTGATGGACAAGACCCAATCCTAAGCATAGCACAAGATCGTGTAGTTCGTCTGCTAAAGCTTTTCTAATGTCAAGTATCTTTTTCTTAGACCATGAGATTGTGCAACTCCCAGATACTGTAGGAATGCTTTGGGTGTGCCAAACGTCACGACGGAACTGGGTGGCTATAAAGGTGCACTACGGGTGTCTCCGAAAGTGTCTGTTGGGTTGCCACGAATCGAGACTGGGATTTGTCACTCCATATGATGGAGAGGTATCTCTGGGCCCACTCGGTAATGCATCATCATAATGAGCTCAGAGCGACTAAGGAGTTAGCCACGGGATCATCCATTACGTAACGAGTAAAGAGACTTGCCGATAACGAGATTGAACAAGGTATTGGGATACCGATGATCAAATGTCGGGAAAGTAACATGCCGATGGACAAAGGGAATTGTATACGGGATTGATTGAATCCTCGACATCGTGGTTCATCCGATGAGATCATCGTGGGATATGTGGGAGCCAACATGGGTATCCAGATCCCGTTGTTGGTTATTGGCCGGAGAGATGTCTCGGTCATGTCTACATGGTTCCCGAACCCATAGGGTCTACACACTTAAGGTTCGGTGACGCTAGAGTTGTTATGGGAAATATTATGTGGTTACCGATTGTTGTTCGAAGTCCCGGATGAGATCCCGGACATCACGAGGAGTTCCGGAATGGTCCGGAAGTGAATATTTATATATGGGAGGTCGTCATACAGTCACCGGAAGTATTCGGGGGTTTGCCAGTATTGTACCGGGACAACCGAAGGGGTTCCGAGGGTCCACCGGGAGGGTCCACCTGCACCGGAGGGCCCTATGGGCTGTATGTGGAAGGGAACCAGCCCCTAAGTGGGTTGGGCGCCATCCCCCTAGGGCCCATGCGCCTAGGGTTGAGGGGAAACCCTAAAGGGGGCGCCCCCTTGGCTTGGGGGGCAAGCCCCCTCCCCTTGGCCGCCGCCCCCCTCTAGATCTCATCTAGAGGGGCCAGCCCCCTTCCCCCTTCACCCTATAAATAGAGGGGGAGGGAGGGCAGCAACACCTCATCCAAGGCGCAGCCATCCCCCTCTCCAACACCCCCCTCCTCCGTTGAGCTTGGCGAAGCCCTGCCGGAGAACTGCAAGCTCCACCACCACGTCGTCGTGCTGCCGGAGTTCTTCCCCAACTTCTCCTCCCCCTTACTGGATCAAGAAGGAGGAGGCGTCCTCGTGCTGCATGTGTGTTGAACGCAGAGGCGTCGTTGTTCGGCGCTTAGATCGAAATCAACTGCAATCTGAATCGCTGCGAGTACGACTCCTTCATCCACGTTCTTGTAACGCTTCCGTCTCGCGATCTTCAAGGGTATGAAGATGCACTCCCCTCTCTCTCTCGTTGCTAGTCTCTCCATAGATTGATCTTGGTGATGCGTAGAATTTTTTTAATTTTTGCAATGATCCCCACAGTGGCATTATGAGCTAGGTCTATGCGTAGTTTCTATGCACGAGTAGAACACAAGATGTTGTGGGCATCTATTATGTCAATTTACTTGCCGTTACTAGTCTTATCTTGATTCAGTGGCATCGTGGGATGAAGTGGCCCAGACCGACCTTACACGTACACTTACGTGAGACAGGTTCCACCGATTGACATGCACTAGTTGCATAAGGTGGCTAGCGGGTGTCTGTCTCTCCCACTTTAGTCGGATCGGATTTGATGAAAAGGGTCCTTATGAAGGGTAAATACAAATTGGCATATCACGTTGTGGTTTTGGCATAGGTAAGAAACGTTCTTGCTAGAAACCTATAGCAGCCACGTAAAAAACTTGCAACAACAATTACAGGACGTCTAACTTGTTCTTGCAGCATATGCCGTGTGATGTGATATGGCCAAAAGGATGTGATGAATGTTATATGTGATGTATGAGATTGATCATTTTCTTGTAATAGGAATCACGACTTGCATGTCGATGAGTAGGACAACCCGCAGGAGCCATATGAGTTGTTTTAATTTATTGTATGATCCGCGTGTCAATGAAAACGCCATGTAAATACTTTACTTTATTGCTAAACATTAGCCATAGTAGTAGAAGTAACAATTGGCGAGACAACTTCATGAAGACACGATGATGGAGATCATGATGATGGAGATCATGGTGTCATGCCGGTGACGATGATGATCATGGCGCCCCGAAGATGGAGATCAAAAGGAGCAAAATGATATTGGCCATATCATGTCACTATTTGATTGCATGTGATGTTTATCCTGTTTATACATCTTATTTTCTTAGAATGACGGTAGCTTAAATAAGGTGATCCCTCGCTAAAATTTCAAGAAAGTGTTCCCCCTAACTATGCACCATTGCGAAGGTTCATTGTTTCGAAGCACCACGTGATGATTAGGTGTGATAGATTCTAACATTCGAATACAACGGGTGTAAGACAGATTTACACATGCAAAACACTTAGGTTGACTTGACGAGCCTAACATGTACAGACATGGCCACGGAACACGAGAGACCAAAAGGTCGAACATGAGTCGTATAGTAGATATGATCAACATGGAGATGTTCACCGTTGATGACTAGTCCGTCTCACGTGATGATCGGACACGGCCTAGTCGATTCAGATCATGTATCACTTAGATGGCTAGAGAAATGTATGTCTGAGTGGGAGTTCATTAAATAATTTGATTAGATGAACTTAATTATCATGAACATAGTCTAAAATCTTTGCAATATGTCTTGTAGATCAAATGGCCCACGCTAATGTTGCCCTCAACTTCAACGCGTTCCTAGAGAAAACCAAGCTGAAAGACGATGGTAGCAACTATACGGACTGGGTCCAGAACTTGAGGATCATCCTCATAGCTGCCAAGAAAGCATATGTCCTTGAAGCATCGTTAGGTGATGCACCCATTTTCCCAGCAACTCAAGATGTTATGAACGTCTGGCAGTCGCGTAGTGATGATTACTCCCTGGTTCAGTGCGGCATGCTTTACAGCCTAGAACCGGGGATCCAAAAGAGTTTTGAGCAGCACGGAGCATATGAGATGTTCCAAGAGCTGAAAATGGTTTTCCAAGCTCATGCCTGGGTCGAGAGATATGAAGTCTCCGACAAGTTCTACATTTGTAAGATGGAGGAAAACAGTTCTGTCAGTGAGCATATACTCACTATGTCCGGGTTACACAACCATTTGTCTCAGTTGGGAGTTAATCTGCCAGATGACTTAGTCATTGATAGGATCCTCCAGTCGCTCCCACCTAGCTACAAGAGCTTTGTGATGAACTACAATATGCAAGGGTGGAGAAGTCCATTCCTGAGTTATATTCAATGCTGAAATCAGCGGAGGTGGAGATCAAAAAGGAACATCAAGTGTTGATGGTGAATAAGACCACTAGTTTCAAGAAGGGCAAGGGTAAGAAAAACTTCAAGAAGGACGACAAGGGAGTTGCTGCGCCCGGTAAATCAGTTGCCGGGAAGAAGCCAAAGAATGGACCCAAGCCCGAGACTCAGTGCTTTTATAGCAAGGGAAATGGTCACTGGAAGCGGAACTGCCCCAAGTACTTAGAGGACAAGAAGGCCGGCAATACCAAATGTATATATGATATACATGTTATTGATGTGTACCTTACCATCACTCGTAGTAGCTCCTGGGTATTTGATACCGATGCGGTTGCTCATATTTGTAACTCAAAACAGGAGCTGCGGAATAAGCGGAGACTGGCGAAGGACGAGGTGACGATGCGCGTCAGGAATGGTTCCAAGGTCGATGTGATCCTCGTCGCCATGCTACCTCTATATTTACCTACGAGATTAGTTTTAAACCTCAATAATTGTTATTTAGTGCTAGCTTTGAGCGTGAACATTGTATCTGGATCTCGTTTAATGCGAGATGGCTACTCATTTAAATGCGAGAATAATGGTTGTTCTATTTATATGACAAATATGTTTTATGGTCGTGCCCCGCTGGTCAATGGTTCATTCTTATTGAATCTCGAACGTAATGTTAATGTTACACATATTCATAGTGTGAATGCCAAAAGATGTAAGGTTGATAATGATAGTCCCACATACTTGTGGCACTGCCGCCTTGGTCACATTGGTGTCAAACGCATGAAGAAACTCCATGCAGATGGACTTTTGGAGTCTCTTGATTATGAATAAATTGACACATGCGAACCATGCCTCATGGGCAAAATGACCAAGACTCCATTCTCCGGAACAATGGAGCGAGCGACCAACTTAGTGGAAAGCATACATACTGATGTGTGCGGTCCAATGAGCGTTGAGGCTCGCGGTGGCTATCGTTATGTTCTCACTCTCACTGATGACTTAAGTAGATATGGGTATGTCTACTTAATGAAACACAAGTCTGAGACCTTTGAAAAGTTCAAGGAATTTTAGAGTGAGGTAGAGAATCAACGTGACAGGAAAATAAAGTTCTTACAATCAGATCATGGGGGAGAATATTTGAGTCACGAATTTGGCACGCACTTAAGGAAATATGGAATTGTTTCACAACTCACGCCGCCTGGAACACCTCAGTGTAATGGTGTGTCCGAACATCGTAATCGCACTCTATTGGATATGGTGCGATCTGTGATGTCTCTTACCGATCTACCGCTATTATTTTGGGGTTATGCTTTAGAGACTACCGCATTCACTTTGAATAGGGCTCCGTCGAAATCCGTTGAGACGACACCATATGAATTATGGTTTGGGAAGAAACCTAAGCTATCGTTTCTTAAAGTTTGGGGATGCGATGCTTATGTCAAGAAACTTCAACCTGAAAAGCTCGAACCCAAATTGGAAAAATGCGTCTTCATAGGATATGATACTTCTCCAACGTATCTATAATTTTTGATTGCTCCATGCTATTATATTATCTATTTTGAATGTTAATGGGCTTTATTTTACACTTTTATATTATTTTTGGGACTAACCTATTAACCGGAGGCCCAGCCCAAATTGTTATTTTTTTTGCCTATTTTGGTGTTTCGCCGAAAAGGAATATCAAAGGAGTCCAAACGGAATGAAACCTTCGGGAGCATTATTTTTGGAACAAACATGATCCAGGAGACTTGGAGTGGACGTCAAGAAACAATCGAGGAGACCACAAGGCAGGGGGCGCGCCCACCCCCTAGGCGCGCCCTCCACCCTTGTGGGCCCCTCGTTGCTCTACATACCTACTTCTTCCTCTTATATATATATATATATATATATCCATATACCCCACAAACATCCAGGAGCACCACGAAACCCTATTTCCACCGCCGCAACCTTCTGTACCCAAGAGATCCCATCTTGGGACCTTTTTCGGAGCTCCACCGGAGGGGGCATTGATCACGGAGGGCCTCTACATCAACTCCATGGCCCCTCCGATGATGTGTGAGTAGTTTACTTCAGACCTTCGGGTCCATAGCTAGTAGCTAGATGGCTTCTTCTCTCTATTTGGATCTCAATACAAAGTTCTCCTTGATTCTCTTGGAGATCTATTCGATGTAATCTTGTTTTGCGGTGTGTTTGTCGAGATCCGATGAATTGTGGGTTTATGATCAAGGCTATCTATGAAAATATTTGAATCTTATCTGAATTCTTTTATGTATGATTGGTTTATATTTGCAAGTCTCTTCGAATTATCAGTTTGGTTTGGCCTACTAGATTGATCTTTCTTGCAACGGGAGAAGTGCTTAGCTTTGGGTTCAATCTTGCGGTGCTCGATCCCAGTGACAGAAAGGGAAATGACATGTATTGTATTGTATTGTTGCCATCGAGGATAACAAGATGGGGTTTACATCATATTGCATGAGTTTATCCCTCTACATAATGTCATCTTGCTTAAGGCGTTACTCTGTTCTTATGAACTTAATACTCTAGATGCATCCTGGATAGCGTTCGATGTGTGGAGTAATAGTAGTAGATGCAGAATCGTTTCGGTCTACTTGTCACGGACGTGATGCCTATATACATGATCATGCTTAGATATTCTCATAATTATTCGCTTTTCTATCAATTTCTCGACAGTAATTTGTTCATCCACCGTAATACTTATGCTATCTTGAGAGAAGCCACTAGTGAAACCTAAGGCCCCCGGGTCCATTCTCCATCATACAAGTTTCCCATCTGCTTTATTTTGCAATCTTTACTTTCAATCTATATCATAAAAATACCAAAAATATTTATCTTATTATTATCATCTCTATCAGATCTCACTCTTGCAAGTGGCCGTGAAGGGATTGACAACCCCTTTATCGCGTTGGTTGGGAGGTTCTTATTTGTGTGTGTAGGTAGGAGGTGACTCGCGCGTGGTCTCCTACTGGATTGATACCTTGGTTCTCAAAAACTAAGGGAAATACTTACGTTGCTTTACTGCGTCACCCTTTCCTCTTCAAGGGAAAACCAATGCAGTGCTCAAGAGGTAGCAAGAAGGATTTCTGGCGTCGTTGCCGGGGAGATCTACGCCAAGTCAAGACATACCAAGTACCCATCACAACTCTTATCCTTCACATTACATTATTTGCCATTTGCCTCTCGTTTTCCTCTCCCCCACTTCACCCTTGCTGTTTTATTCGCCCTTTTTCCATTCGCCTTCTTCCCGTATGTATCTTTCTTTGTGTTTCCATGTGCCTTCTATTTGCTTGCATCTTTGCTTGCTAAAAATCTATTGATATGGATCCACTTAAAGTGTTCTACTTGGATCATCTTCGATCCTTATGCGCTCGTGCTGAAACCCCAACTAGCCTAGTTGATGGGAAATCTTTAGATGAGCATGCTCATTTTGTGCGTCACCATTTGTCTGAAAAAGGGATACTCTTATGGGATCAAATAAACAGATTGCTATGTTATGCTTGGAATCCTTGTGAAATTTGTGATGTGACTTGTTTCTCTAAGAACCCTAAAAAATACCTCCCCTACCTATGTGAGTTTAATGATAATGAAATCTTATCTTCTTATGCAAAGGGTGTTTACAGTTACTACGATATCGAAAAAATTGAAGAATTTGTTGCTTTTAAGGGTGCTTATGAAGTTTCTTCTTTGTTTGAAAAATATGATATTACTCTCTACGAATCTGAAAATTTGGACATACTTAAATATGGCTATGAAAACTATGCTCATAATGTGTATGTTAAAGAATTTATTGAAAGAATGACCGTTGCTTCAGAAGAAAATAATGATATGCATGAATCTATAGATAATTATGATTCCGATGATTTGATTGAAATATCCCTTGATGAACATGATGCTTGCTATTCTTGTGGCCATGATGCCAATATTTATGAAGATGAGTTTGCTATAGTTCCTTATGTTAAACATGAGATCATTGCTATTGCACCCATACTTAGTTCCTTCGATGAAAAGCATGATTGCAATGATGTTATTATAAATTCTCTTAATGTCAATTGTGTTAATGATATGCAAAACCCTAAGCTTGGGGATGCTAGTTTTGCTATGTCCACTACTTGTTGCAATGATCATGATTGGGGTGATTCTTCTTATGATCTTGAAAATTTATTTAAGCCCCATGATGAATATGAGATTGACAATAGTGTTTACAATATTGTTGAAAGTGGGTTTTGAAGAGTGTAAACTTTAGATCCCACATATTTGGAGAATGTTCAATCTTATGAAATTTTTGGTAAAAGTGGATTTGGAGAGGTCATGACTTTAGTTAACGTTAATTCCACTATGTTGGAAGAGAGTCAACTTTGCATGCATGTGGATCGTGTTGAAAATATTTTATGTGATAGCTATTTTGGTGAATTTGCTTATGATCCTACATTTAATTATTATGAGAGAGGAAAATATGGTTGTAGAAATTTGCATGTTACTAAATTACCTCTCGTTTTGTTGAGATTGCTATTGTTTCATTCCGCTTCCTTGCATATGCCAGTTTTTGCTTGCCTTGATAATTTGTTTGCCTATGAGATGCCTATGCATAGGAAATATCTTAGACTTAGATGTGTTTGTCACGTGTTTTATGATGCTCTCTTTGTGCTCCAATTCTTGTCTTTCATGTGAGCATCGTTGAAATCTTATGCCTAGCTTGGGCCGTTAAACGATAGCGATTGTCGGGAGGCAACCCAATTTTATTTGTATTCCTTGCTTTTTGCTCCTATTTAGTAATAAATAATTTATCTAGCATCTGTTTTGGTTGTGTTTTTTGTGTTTAATTATTATTTGTGCCAAGTAGAACCGTTGGGAAGACTTGGGGAAAGTCTTTTTGATCTTGCTGTAAAAAAACAGAAACTTTAGCGCTCACGAGAATTGCTGCCATTTTTATTGGAGAGTGATATTTAGTTAACTATTTTTGCATATGATTAATAGATAAATTCCTCACGTCCAAAAATTTATTTTAGAATTTTTGGGGTTCCATAAGTTTGCGTTAGTTACAGATTACTACAGACTTTTCTGTTTTTGACAGATTCTGTTTTTCGTGTGTTGTTTGCTTATTTTGATGAATCTATGGCTAGTAAAAGAGTTTATAAACCATAGAGAAGTTGGAATACAGTAGGTTTAACACCAATATAAATAAAGAATGAGTTCATTACAGTACCTTGAAGTGGTGTTTTGTTTTCTTTCGCTAATGGAGCTCACGAAGATTTTTTTAAGTTTTGTGTTGTGAAGTTTTCAAGTTTTGGGTAAAGATTGGATGGATTATGGAACAAGGAGTGGCAAGAGCCTAATATTGGGGATTCCCATGGCACCCCAAGGTAAATCCAAGGACACCAAAAAGCCTAATCTTGGGGATTCCCCTGAAGGCATCCCCTCTTTTGTCTTCGTTCATCGGTAACTTTACTTGGAGCGATATTTTTATTAGCCACATGATATGTGTTTTGCTTGGAGCGTCTTGTATGATTTGAGTCTTTGCTTTTTAATCTACCACAATAATCCTTGATGTACACACATTTTGATAGAGACACACATGAATTAGAATTTATTAGAATACTCTATGTGCTTCACTTATATCTTTTGAGCTATATACTTTTTGCTCTAGTGCTTCACTTATATCTTTTAGAGCATGGCGGTGGTTTTATTTTATAGAAATAATTGATCTCTCATGCTTCACTTATATTATTTTGATAGTCCTTTAGAACAACATGGCAATTTGCTTTTAGGCATTATAAAAACTTTCATATAAGTGCATTGAATACTAAGAGAAGTTTGATACTTAATGATTGTTTTGAGATTTGGCGATGGTGATATTAGAGTCATGCTAGTTGAGTAGTTGTGAATTTGAGAAATACTTGTGTTGAAGTTTGTGATTCCCGTAGCATGCACGTATGCTGAACCGTTATGTGATGAAGTCGGAGCATGATTTATTTATCGATTGCCTTCCTTATGAGTGGCGGTCGGGGACGAGCGATGGTCTTTTCCTACCAATCTATCCCCCTAGGAGCATGCGCGTAGTACTTTGTTTTGATAACTAATAGATTTTTGCAATAAGTATGTGAGTTCTTTATGACTAATGTTGAATCCATGGATTATAGACACCCTCACCCTTCCACCATTGCTAGCCTCTCTAGTACCGCGCAACTTTCGTCGGTACCATAAACCCACCATATACCTTCCTCAAAACAGCCACTATACCTACCTATTATGGCATTTCCATAGCCATTCCGAGATATATTGCCATGCAACTTTCCACCGTTCCGTTTGTTATGACACACTTCATCATTGGCATATTGCTTTGCATGATCATGTAGTTGACATCGTATATGTGGCAAAGCCACCATTCATAATTCTTTAATACATGTCACTCTTGATTCATTGCATATCCCGGTACACCGCCGGAGGCATTCACATAGAGTCATATTTTGGTCTAAGTATTGAGTTGTAATTCTTGAGTTGTAAGTAAAAAGAAGTGTGATGATCATCATTATTAGAGCATTGTCCCAGTGAGGAAAGGATGATGGAGACTATGATTCCCCCACAAGTCGGGATGAGACTTCGGACGAAAAAAAAGAAAAGAGGCCAAAAGAAAAAAAGGTCCAAATAAAAAAATGAGAGAAAAAGAGAGAAGGGACAATGTTACTATCCTTTTTCCACACTTGTGCTTCAAAGTAGCACCATGATCTTCATGATAAAGAGTCTCCTATGTTGTCACTTTCATAAACTAGTGGGAATTTTACATTATAGAACTTGGCTTGTATATTCCAATGATGGGCTTCCTCAAATTGCCCTAGGTCTTCGTGAGCAAGCAAGTTGGATGCACACCCACTTAGTTTCTTTTGTTGAGCTTTCATACACTTATAGCTCTAGTGCATCCGTTGCATGGAAATCCCTACTCACTCACATTGATATCTATTGATGGGCATCTCCATAGCCCGTTGATATGCCTAGTTGATGTGAGACTATCTTCTCCTTTTTTGTCTTCTCCACAACCACCATTCTATTCCACCATAGTGCTATATCCATGGCTCACGCTCATATATTGCATGAAGATTGAAAAAGTTTGAGAACATCAAAAGTATGAAACAATTGCTTGGCTTGTCATCAGGGTTGTGCATGATTTAATATTTTGTGTGATGAAGATAGAGCATAGCCAGACCATATGATTTTGTAGGGATAACTTTCTTTGGCCATGTTATTTTGAGAAGAAATGATTGCTTAGTTAGTATGCTTGAAGTATTATTATTTCTATGTCAATATTAAACTTTTATCTTGTATCTTTCAGATCTGAACATTCATGCCACAATAAAGAAAAAATTATATTGAGAAATATGTTAGGGGATGCTTGATACGTCTCTACATCAAAATTTCTGTTTTTATCATTTACCTACTCGAGGACGAGCAGGAATTAAGATGGGATGCTTGATACGTCTCCAACGTATCTATAATTTTTGATTGCTCCATGCTATTATATTATCTATTTTGGATGTTAATGGGCTTTATTTTACACTTTCATATTATTTTTGGGACTAACCTATTAACCGGAGGCCCAGCCCAAATTACTGTTTTTTGCCTATTTTAGTGTTTCACCGAAAAGGAATATCAAACAGACTCCAAACGGAATGAAACCTTTGGGAGCGTTATTTTTGGAACAAACGTGATCCACGAGACTTGGAGTGGACGTCAAGAAACAATCGAGGAGGCCACAAGGCAGGGGGCGCGCCCGCCCTCGTGGGCCCCTCGTTGCTCCACCGACCTACTTCTTCCTCCTATATATATCCATATACCCCGCAAACATCCAGGAGCACCACGAAACCCTATTTCCATCGCCGGAACCTTCTGTACCCAAGAGATCCCATCTTGGGGCCTTTTCCGGAACTCCGCCGGAGGGGGCATTGATCACGGAGGGCCTCTACATCAACTCCATGGCCCCTCCGATGATGTGTGAGTAGTTTACTTCAGACCTTCGAGTCCATAGCTAGTAGCTAGATGGCTTCTTCTCTCTCTTTGGATCTCAATACAAAGTTATCCTCGATTCTCTTGGAGATCTATTCGATGTAATCTTCTTTTGCGGTGTGTTTGTCGAGATCCGATGAATTGTGGGTTTACGATCAAGTCTATCTATGAAAATATTTTAATCTTCTCTGAATTCTTTTATGTATGATTGGTTTATCTCTGCAAGTCTCTTCGAATTATCAGTTTGGTTTGGCCTACTAGATTGATCTTTCTTGCAATGGGAGAAGTGCTTAGGTTTGGGTTCAATCTTGCGGTGCTCGATCCTAGTGACAGAAAGGGAAACGACATGTATTGTATTGTTGCCATCGAGGATAGCAAGATGGGGTTTACATCATATTGCATGAGTTTATCCCTCTACATCATGTCATCTTGCTTAAGGCGTTACTATGTTCTTATGAACTTAATACTCTAGATGCATGCTGGATAGCGGTCGATGTGTGGAGTAATAGTAGTAGATGCAGAATCGTTTTGGTCTACTTGTCACGGACATGATGCCTATATACATGATCATGCCTAGATATTCTAATAATTATCCGCTTTTCTATCAATTGCTCGACAGTAATTTGTTCAGCCACCGTAATACTTATGCCATCTTGAGAGAAGCCACTATTGAAACCTATGGCCCCCGGGTCTATTCTCCACCATACAAGTTTCCCATCTGCTTTATTTTGCAATCTTTACTTTCAATCTATATCATAAAAATACCAAAAATATTTATCCTATTATTATCATATCTATCAGATCCCACTCTTGCAAGTGGCCGTGAAGGGATTGACAACCCCTTTATCGCGTTGGTTGCGAGGTTCTTATTTGTGTGTGTAGGTACAAGGTGACTCACGCGTGGTCTCCTACTGGATTGATACCTTGGTTCTCAAAAATTGAGGGAAATACTTACGCTGCTTTACTGCATCACCCTTTCCTCTTCAAGGGAAAACCAACGCAGTGCTCAAGAGGTAGCAGGATACCCTAAGGAAACTATTGGGTATACCTTCTACCTCAGATCCGAAGGCAATGTCTTTGTTGCCAAGAATGGATCCTTTCTGGAGAAAGAGTTTCTCTCGAAAGAAGTAAGTGGGAGGAAAGTAGAACTTGATGAGCAATTGCCTCTTGAATCAGAGAGTAGCGCAGCTCAGTAAGATGTTTTTGTGGTGACTGCACCGACTAGAGAGGAAGTTAATGATGATGATCATGAAACTTCGGATCAAGTTGCTACTGAACTTCATGGGTCCACATAGGATCCATGTATGAAAACGAAGTATGGACTTTGACAGACATGCCCGATGATCGGCAAGCCATAGAGAATAAATGGATCTTTAAGAAGAAGACAGACGCGGATGGTAATGTGACCATCTATAAGGCTCGGCTTGTCGCTAAGGGTTACCGGCAAATTCAAGGGGTTGACTACGATGAGACCTTCTCACTTGTAGCGAAGCTGAAGTCCGTCCGAATCATGTTAGCAATTGCCGCATTCTATGATTATGAGATATGGCAGATGGACGTCAAAACGGCATTCCTTAATGGTTTCCTTAAGGAAGAATTGTATATGATGCAGCCGTAAGGTTTTGTCGATCCTAAGAATGCTGACAAGGTATGCAAGCTCCAGCACTCAATCTATGGGCTGGTGCAAGCATATCGGAGTTGGAACATTCGCTTTGATGAGATGATCAAAGCATTTGGGTTTACACAGACTTATGGAGAAGCCTGTGTTTACAAGAAAGTGAGTGGGAGCTCTGTAGCATTTCTCATATTATATGTGGATGGCGTACTATTGATGGGAAATGATATAGAATTTTTGGAAAGCATAGTGGCCTACTTGAGTAAGTGTTTTTCAATGAAGGTCCTTGGAGAAGCTGCTTACATATTAGGCATCAAGATCTATAGAGATAGATCGAGACGCCTCATTGGTATTTCACAAAGCACATACCTTGACAAGATATTGAAGAAGTTCAATATGGATCAATCCAAGAAGGGGTTCTTGCCTGTATTGCAAGGTGTGAGATTGAGCACGGCTCAATGCCCGACCACGGCAGAATATAGAGAAAAGATGAGTGTCATCCCCTATGCCTCGGCCATAGGGTCTATTATGTATGCCATGCTCTGTACCAGACCTGATGTGAACCTTGCCATAAGTTTGGTAGGAAGGTACCAAAGTAATCCCGGCATGGAACACAGGACAGCGGTCAAGAATATCCTGAAGTACCTGAAAAGCACTAAGGATATGTTTCTCATTTATGGAGGTGATGAAGAGCTCGTCGTAAAGGGTTACGTCGATGCTATCTTCGACACGGATATGGATGCCTCCAAGTCACAAACCGGATACGTGTATATTTTGAATGGTGGGGCAGTCAGCTGGTGCAGTTGTAAGCAAAGCATCATGGCCGGATCTACATGTGAAGCGGAGTACATGGCAGCCTCGGAGGCAGCACATGAAGCAATCTGGATGAAGGAGTTCATTACCAACCTAGGAGTTATTCCCAATGCGTCGGGCCCGATGACTCTCTTCTGTGACAACACTGGAGCTATTGCCCTTGCCAAGGAGCCCAGGTTTCACAAGAAGACCAGGCATATCAAGCGTCACTTCAACTCCATTCGTGAAAATGTTCAAGATGGAGACATAGATATTTGTAAAGTGCATACGGATCTGAATGTCGCAGATCCGTTGACTAAACCTCTTCCACGAGCAAAACATGATGAACACCAGAACTCTATGGGTGTTCGATTCATCACAATGTAACTAGATTATTGACTCTAGTGCAAGTGGGAGACTGTTGGAAATATGCCCTAGAGGCAATAATAAAGTGGTTATTATTATATTTCCTTGTTCATGATAATTGTCTATTGTTCATGCTATAATTGTATTAACCGGACACCGTAATACATGTGTGAATACATAGATCGTAATATGTCCCTAGTAAGCCTCTAGTTGACTAGCTTGTTGACCAATAGATGTTCATGGTTTCCTGACCACGGACATTGGATGTCGTTGATAACGGGATCACATCATTAGGAGAATGATGTGATGGACATGACCCAATCCTAAGCATAGCACAAGATCATGTAGTTCGTCTGCTAAAGCATTTCTAATGTCAACTATCTTTTCCTTAGACCATGAGATTGTGCAACTCCCGGATACTGTAGGCATGCTTTGGGTGTGCCAAACGTCACAACGTAACTGGGTGGCTATAAAGGTGCACTACGGGTATCTCCAAAAGTGATTGTTGGGTTGGCACGAATCAAGACTGGGATTTGTCACTCCGTATGACGAAGAGGTATATCTAGGCCCACTCGGTAATGCATCATCATAATGAACTCAGAGTGACTAAGGAGTTAGTCACAAGATCATGCATTACGTAACGAGTAAAGAGACTTGCCGATAATGAGATTGAACAAGGTATTGGGATACCGACGATCGAATCTTGGGAAAGTAACATGCCGATGGACAAAGGGAATTGTATACGGGATTGATTGAATCCTCGACATCGTGGTTCATCCGATGAGATCATCGTGGAACATGTGGGAGCCAACTTGGGTATCCAGATCCCGTTGTTGGTTATTGGCCGGAGAGATGTCTCGGTCATGTCTACATGGTTCCCGAACCTGTAGGGTCTACACAGTTAAGGTTCGGTGACGCTAGAGTTGTTATGGAAAATAGTATGTGGTTACCGAATGCTGTTCGGAGTCCCGAATGAGATCCCGGACATCACGAGGAGTTCCAAAATGGTTCGGAAGTGAAGATTTATATATGGGAAGTCGTCATACGGTCACCGGAAGTATTCGGGGGTTTGCCGGTATTGTACCGGGACCACCGAAGGGGTTCCGGGGGTCCACCAGGAGGGTCCACCTGCACCGGAGGGCCCTATGGGCTATATGTGGAAGGGAACCAGCCCCTAAGTGGGCTGGGCGCCATCCCCCTAGGGCCCATCCGCCAAGGGTTGAGGGGAAACCCTAAAGGGGGCGCCCCCGTTGGCTTGGGGGGCAAGCCCCCTCCCCTTGGCCGCCGCCCCCCTCTAGATCTCATCTAGAGGGGTCGTTCCCCTTCCCCCTTCGCCCTATAAATAGAGAGGAGGAGGGAGGGCAGGAGCACCTCATCCAAGGCGCAGCCCTCCCTCTCTCGAACACCCCCTCCTCCTCCGTTGAGCTTGGCGAAGCCCTGCCAAAGAACTGCAAGCTCCACCACCACGCTGCCATGCTGCCAGAGTTCTTCCCCAACTTCTCCTTCCCCCTTGCTGGATCAAGAAGGAGGAGACGTCCCCGTGCTGCACGTGTGTTGAACGCGGAGAGGCCGTTGTTCGGCGCTTAGATCGGAATCAACTGCGATCTGAATCGCTGTGAGTACGACTCCATCCACGTTCTTGTAACGCTTCCGTCTCGCGATCTTCAAGGGTATGAAGATGCACTCCTCTCTCTCTCTCCTTGCTAGTCTCTCCATAGATTGATCTTGGTGATGCGTAGAAAAATTTAAATTTTTGCAACGATCCCCAACAACAACAACACACACACACGCACACACACACACACACACACACACACACACACACACACACACACACACACACACACACACACATATATATATAAACACTATTCTGATCACAGGATCAGAATAATATTCTAGACACAACCCGAACTTCCTGAGTAACGCGCCTGAACTTCCCTGTGTACGAACCCGACCTTCGGGCTATCTTTGCAACCGTGGCTTCCCTCATGAATTATTCTTCTTAGTCGTGTTCTATATGATGTTAGTGTAATCTAGAATCAATTTTAGCAACTAAATACCGGTTTTAAATAGGAATCTCGCTCGTTGGCGAATTTTTTCTCTCGGGTCGGGATGAAATTGTGTTTTTTTGCAATTTTACTGCCTGAGTTGTTCGACCTGAACTTCCCCGTGTGCTAGGTTGAACTTCCGCCAACATTGCCCAAATGGGGCTTGCTATATACCGTTGGAAAGCTATGGACACCAGTATCATGACCCAAGTTAAATTTTTGGCAAAATGTAAGCGGTTTAAGAGCAGTTTTGAAAACCGTTTTTTCTTCATACAAAAAACGGGAATCGTATTTTTGATCGCATTTTAAAACGGGAATCATATTATCGGAATGAGGCAAATAATATGGCGTTGGAAAGCTGCTGCAAAACCGCTCCTTCCACATGTTGAATTTTTTCTCTAATTCCCTACGATTATAGAGTAATTCGGAAAATCATAGAATTTCGCAAACAGAACACCCGAGTTCGTATTTTCGATGTCATTTCTAAACGGCTAATCCAATTGAGGCAAATAATATGGGGTTGGAAAGCATATGAAAATGCGCTATCTTTTCATGTTAAAAGTTTTTTCTAATTTTGAACGGTTTAAAAGTAATTTAGAAAACGATACAAGTTCCACCGAGTTCGTATTTTCGGGCTATTTTTTTAACCATACGTCCAAAAGTAGCAAATGATATGGCGTTGGAAATCTTGAAGAAATGCGAAACTTTTTTGTATATATTGTTTCTCCTAATTCATTACGGTTTTATGTCAGTTTTGAAAATGACTAAATACATATTTTTGCTATAATTTCTACAAACTTTATCGGAATGGGGCAAATAGTATACCGTTGAAAAGCTAAGGAAAATGCAAACTTTTTCATGTTGATAGTTTTCTGTCATTCCTAACCGTTTTCAAGTAATTTCGAAAATGGCGAGATCATTCGTTCTGCCTTTATCGCGAAACAGATTGTTCGAAAATGCACCACGTGAAGAACCTAAACTTCTCGGCGTGTCTACTTGAACTTCACTCTGTTTTTCACGTGCTTTTTTCGCTCGTAGATCTCCATCCACTGCTTGTAGCTCTCCATCCACTCACCAAAATTGAGCAAGTGATATACCGATGGAAAGCTGTCGTAAACACACAACTTTCCCGTGTTGATCATTTTTTCATACTCGCGACGATTTTAAAACTTTTTCATCTGATATTCATTCAGTGTAGTAGGTGAACTTCCTGCTGTTTTCACGTTGAAGTTCTGTGATGTATTTTTCATTTGTAATTTTCTCATCCATTCATCAAGTATTACACAAATGATATTTCTTTTGTACAAACCTCTCTCACAATTTTTTTTTAACTTTCTCTGACGAAGGACTTAAACTTATAACAACAAAACTTTTAGCCTTTGCATTTTTATTCCTTTTTAATACAAAATGCACACCGTGTAGTAAATGAACTTCTGGCAGTTATCAACCTGAACCTCTCTCGGTTACGTGAAAATATTTGTTTTTTTAATGAATTTTAATCTGAATTTTCTTAATCTTTTCTATGAAATTTTGAAGCGCTCTATTTTTAAAAGTTGAACATCTTGCTATTTAATTTTTGAACTTCTTTGTTTCCATTCTGTAATAGAAAGGAAAATCTAAGTTTTAATCATCGAACTTCTCCATCTATTTAATATGTACTTCCTGGCTTTATTTCTTAATCTTTTTAATGAAATTTTTAAGTGCTATATTTTTTAAAAGTTGAACTTCTTGTTTTTTACTTTTGAACTTCTTGTTTCCATTCTTTAATAACGAGGAAAATCTGAGTTTTCTGTAATCATCAAACTTCCCCATCTTTTTAATACGGACTTCGTGGTTTTTATTTCTTAATCTTTTTTTACGAAATTTTGAAGCGCTCTATTATTAAAAGTTGAACTTCTTGTTATTTAATTTTTGAACTTCTTGTTTCCATTCTTTAATGAGAAAAACCTGAGTTTTCTATAATCATCGAACTTCTCCATATTTTTAAATTGAACTACCTGGTTTTATTCTTGAGTAACGAGAAAAACTGAGTTTTTAATGTACATTGAATTACTCTGATTTTTAAAATTGAACTTCTTGGTTTAATCCTTAGTATCGGGGAAAATCTGAATTTCTAAAAAAATGGGATTTTTTTAAAAACTTTTCCCCTTATTTTAATTTGAACTTATTCGTTATTCTTTAGAACGAGAATGTGAGGTTTTATAAACTTTGAACTTCTTTTTTTTAATTTGAACTTCTTAGTTTTATTCTTTAATAATGAGGAAAATCGAGTTTTTTGAACTTCTCTGTTTAAAATTTTGAACTTCTTGGTTTTATTTTTTAATAATGTGAAAAATCCGAATTTTTTATAGACATCGAACTTCACCATTTTTTAAATTTAAACTTTTTAGTTTTATTGGTTAGTAATGGGAAAATGTTTTTTTATATAAACAATGATTCCGTGCCGTTTTTTTTAATTTTGAACTTCTAGTGTTTATAGAATGGGGAAAATCAGTTTTTATACAATCTTTTGAAATGCTTATGTTTTTTATTTGAACTTCTCTGATTTTTTTACAAACAGGGAAAACCCATTATAAAGATTTTTGAACTCCTTTTTTGTTAACTTCTTGCTCAAATTCCTGGAACTTCCAAATGCTTTTTTTATATAAATAATGATCCCGCGTCGTTTTTTTTAAATTTGAACTTCTTATAGATTTTTGTCGCGACATTTTATGCTTTTTAGTGAAGTGGCCTAGGTGGTCCCTTTTTTCATTTGATCATTTTTCTTGTGTATGTGGTACACATGTACTTCGGAATTTCTGAAACATGAACTTCGCGTGCTATTAATTTTTTCATGAAACTCCATAGTTTGTTGTTCCACTTTGTTTCATATGGATTTTTCTTCCGAACTTTGTTTGTTGTTCCACGTTTTCTGTTGGCATCAAATGAAAAAAGTTTTAGTCTCACAGGCATAAACGAATCGAACCTCCATCCATTTATATATTTTTTACAAAACAAAGTTTTTGCGAGAATTTAGATAAACTCTCTCCTGTACAAAATTTTTTGTCCTTCACACTAGCGGATGGAATGTCACAAGTGGACGGCGGCGTGCCTTGTGAATAGGAGAAGGAAAAATGGTGTTGCCGGGGAAGGGATATCTAGTTGTAGCAATCAGTATTTTTCAGCTTGCACGAGGAAGTGGATGGAATAAAGAAACAACTGAAAATTTTGACAGGTGATGGAGATCATCCCAAGGATAGAATTTAGCAGAGGGAACAACATATCCTCATTACCACCAACCAGCTCCCTCATGAATGACGACCTACCCTGCTCCATGTACCTCATGTGAACTTCTCTCATCTTCCTGTTGACCTTCTCTCTTCTGCCTGGTGACCTTCTTCATCAATCTGTACATGGAGGTAGCAGGCAGAGAGGTGCACAAGATCATGTAGGCACCATTTTTTAGCAGTAAAGAGGGGAGAAATTACACACAGCTATACACACATCAAACAAGACAAGCATACGCATGGGGAGAGAGGACTAAGGGAAGGAGGAAGGTGTGGGGAGAGCTGCCTGGCGTCGACTCGCACAAGTAGCATGAGAAACGGCGGCGCCCAGGAAGCCAAAGGCAGTGGAGGAGATGTGGCAGGCGGCGGGATGGCGATGGGCCAAGAAGGGGCGGCTTGCCGGCAGAGGGGGGGGTAGGCGGTGGAGGACGGTGGAGGTGCTGGGCAGCCACATGCAGACGCGTTGGGGAGCCATGGCGGTGGCCGGGTGAGGTGTTAGGGATCTGCGGCGGCGACAACGGCTGGGTGGAGGCACTGGGGATCTGTGGAGGCGGCGGGATCCAGGCGCTTGGTGGTGCGGCGACCGAATCCAGGAGCTGGGCGGCGCGGGGGCCTGACCAAGAGCTGGGCGGCGCGGCGGCTTGAATAGGAGCGGGGCGGCGCGGCAGCCGGATCCAAAGCGGTTCGGGGGCGGTGGGGAAGCCGCGAGCGGTTTGTGTGCGGGTATCAGGCGTGGGAGTGGGAGGTTAGGGGAGTTTGGGAGGACCTAATCGGGCCCTATATAGGCCTAACATGATATATATAGCCGGTCTATTCTGCTAATATTAGCAAAATAGTTATTCTGACAACACTTCCGCATTGCACGCTCAACGCAAGTGCACGCCATTGTTTGAACCAAGTGTGTTGCAGTCCTCACGCGAGTGAACTGTTGGAAATATGGCCTAGAGGCAATAATAAATTAGTTATTATTATATTATATTTCATTGTTCATGATAATCATTTAATATCCATGCTAGAATTGTATTGATAGGAAACTCACATACATGTGTGGATACATAGACAACACCATGTCCCTAGTAAGCCTCTAGTTGACTAGCTCGTTGATCAATAGATGGTTACGGTTTCCTGACCATGGACATTGGATGTCGTTGATAACAGGATCACATCACTAGGAGAATGATGTGATGGACAAGACCCAATCCTAAGCCTAGCACAAAGATCGTGTAGTTCGTATGCTAAAGCTTTTCTAATGTCAAGTATCATTTCCTTAGACCATGAGATTGCGCAACTCCCGGATACCGTAGAAATGCTTTGGGTGTACCAAACGTCACAACGTAACTGGGTGGCTATAAAGGTTCACTACAGGTATCTCCGAAAGTGTCTGTTGGGTTGGCACGAATCGAGACTGGGATTTGTCACTCCGTGTAAACGGAGAGGTATCTCTGGGCCCACTCGGTAGGACATCATCATAATGTGCACAATGTGATCAAGGAGTTGATCACGGGATGATGTGTTACGGAATGAGTAAAGAGACTTGCCGGTAACGAGATTCAACAAGGTATCGGGGTACCGACGATCGAATCTTGGGCAAGTATCGTACCGATGGACAAAGGGAATTGTATACGGGATTGATTGAATCCTTGACATCGTGGTTCATACGATGAGATCATCGTGGAGCATGTGGGAGCCAACATGGGTATCCAGATCCCGCTGTTGGTTATTGACCGGAGAGTTGTCTCGGCCATGTCTGCATGACTCCCGAGCCCGTAGGGTCTACACACTTAAGGTTCGATGATGCTAGGGTTATAGGGAAAGTATGTATGCGGTTACCGAATGTTGTTCGGAGTCCCGGATGAGATCCCGGACGTCATGAGGAGTTCCGGAATGGTCCGGAGGTAAAGATTGATATATAGGAAGTATGGTTTTGGCCACCGGAAGTGTTTCGGGCATCACCGGTAGTGTACCGGGACCACCGGAGGGGTCCGGGGGTCCACCGGGAGGGGCCACGGGCCCCGGAGGCATACATGGGCCAAGTGTGAGAAGGGACCAGCCCCTAGGTGGGCTGGGGCGCCTCCCCACCAAGGCCCACGCGCCTAGAGAGAAGAGGGGCAAACCCTAAGGGCAGATGGGCCCTAAGGCCCATGCCTGGTGCGCCTCCCTCTCCCCCCACTTGGCCGCAACCCAAGATGGGGATTGGGGCTGCCGCCACCCCTAGGGTGGAAACCCTAGGTGGGGGCGCAGCCCTCCCTCTCCCCCTATATATAGTGGAGGGAAAGGGGCATCCCAACACATGAAGTCCTTCCCCTGTTGGCGCAGCCCTACCCCTCTCCCTCCTCGTCTCTCGTAGTGCTTGGCGAAGCCCTGCTGGAGTCCCACGCTCCTCCGCCACCACCAGCACGCCGTCGTGCTACTGCTGGATGAAGTCTTCCCCAACCTCTCCTTCTCCCCTAGCTGGATCAAGGCGTAGGAGACGTCACCGGGCTGTACGTGTGTTGAACGCGGAGGTGCCGTCCATTCGGCACTAGGATCATCGGTGATTTGGATCACGACGAGTACGACTCCATCAACCCCGTTCACTTGAAAGCTTCCGCTTAGCGATCTACAAGGGTATGTAGATGCACTCTCCTTCCCCTTGTTTCTAGATTACTCCATAGATTGATCTTGGTGATGCATAGAAAATTTTAAATTTCTGCTACGTTCCCCAACAGTGGCATCATGAGCTAGGTCTATGCGTAGTTTCTATCCACGAGTAGAACACAAAGCAGTTGTGGGCGTCGATATTGTTAATTTACTTATCGTTACTAGTCTTATCTCGATTCGGCGGCATCGTGGGTTGAAGCGGCCCGGACCGACCTTACACGTACGCTTACGTGAGACTGGTTCCACCGACTCACATGTACTAGTTGCATAAGGTGGCTAGCGGGTGTCTGTCTCTCCCACTTTAGTCGGATCGGATTTGATGAAAAGGGTCCTTATGAAGGGTAAATAGAAATTGGCATATCATGTTGTGGTTTTCGTGTAGGTAAGAAACGTTCTTGCTAGAAACCTATAGCAGCCACGTAAAAACTTGCAACAACAAGTAGAGGACGTCTAACTTGTTTCTGCAGCATATGCCTTGTGATGTGATATGGCCAAAAGGATGTGATGAATGATATATGTGATGTATGAGATTGATCATGTTCTTGTAATAAGAATCACGACTTGCATGTCGATGAGTATGACAACCGGCAGGAGCCATAGGAGTTGTCTTTATTTATTTATGACCTGCGTGTCAACATAAACGTCATGTAATTGCTTTACTTTATTGCCAAAGCATTAGCCGTAGTAGTAGAAGTAATAGATTACGAGACAACTTCAAGAAGACACGATGATGAAGATCATGATGATGGAGATCATGGTGTCATGCCGGTGACAACGATGATCATGAAGCCCCGAAGATGGAGATCAAAAGGAGCAAATGATATTGGCCATATCATGTCACTATTTGATTGCATGTAATGTTTATCATGTTTTACATCTTATTTTCTTAGAACGACGGTAGCTTAAATAAGATGATCCCTCACTAAAATTTCAAGAAAAGTGTTCCCCCTAACAACGCACCATTGCGAAAGTTTGTCATTTCGAAGCACCACGTGATGATCGGGTGTGATAGATTCTAACGTTCGAATACAATGGGTGTAAGCCAGATTTACACAGGCAATACACTTAGGTTGACTTGACGAGCCTAGCATGTACAGACATGGCCTCGGAACACGGAAGACCGAAAGGTCGAACATGAGTCGTATAGAAGATACGATCAACATGAGATGTTCACCGTTGACGACTAGTCCGTCTCACGTGATGATCGGACACGGCCTAGTCGATTCGGATCATGTTTCACTTAGATGACTAGAGGGATGTCTATCTGAGTGGGAGTTCATTAAATAATTTGATTAGATGAACTCAATTATCATGAACATAGTCTAAATTGTCTTTGCAAATATGTTGTAGATAAATAGCTCACGTTGTAGCTCCCTGTTTCAATACGTTCCTAGAGAAAGATTAAGTTGAAAGATATTGGAAGCAATGATGCGGACTAGGTCCGTAGTCCGAGGAGTGTCCTCACTGCTACACAGAAGGCTTATGTCTTTGATGCACCGCTCAATGTGCAAACCCCTACAACGTCGTCTTTGGATGTTGTGAACACCTGACAAACACATCCTGATGACTACTTGATAGTTTAGTGCACCATACTTTACGGCTTAGAATCGGGATTCCAATGACGTTTTGAACGCCATAAGATATATGAGATGTTCCCAGAGCTGAAATTGGGATTTCAGGCTCATGCGCGTGTTGAGAGGTGTGAGACCTCTGACAAGTTCTTTAGCCAACAAGATGGAGGAGAATAGCTCAGCTAGTGAGCATGTGCTCAGAATGTCTGGGTGCTACAATCACTTAAATCTAGTGGGAGTTAAACTTCCAGGTAAGATAGTGATTGATAGAGTTCTCTAGACACTATCACTAAGCTACTAGATCTTCGTGATGAACTATGACATGCAAGGGATGGAGTCGATCCCGGAGCTGTTCGCGGTGCTTAAGACCAAAAAAAGGTAGAAATCAAGAAGGAGCATCAAGTGTTGATGGTTTAACAAGACCACTGGTTTCAAGAAAGGCAAGGGCTAGAAGGGAAACTTCATGGATGGCAAACCAGTTGCCGCTCCAGTGAAGGAACCCAAGGTTGAACCCAAACCCGAGACTAAGTGCTTCTATTGTAAGGGGAACGGTCACTGGTAGCGGAATTACCCCAAATGCATGGTAGATAAGAAGGCTGGCAACTTCAACAAAATTTATACGTGTTATTAATGTGTACCTCATTAGTACTCCTGGTAGCACCTGGGTATTGGATACCGGTTCAGTTACTATTATTGGTGACTTGAAGCAAAAGCTACGGACTAAACGGAGACTGGCTAAGGGCGAGGTGACGATGTGTGTTTCCGAAGTTGATGAGATCACCATCTCACGCTCCATCTGCCTTCGGGATTAGTATTGAACCTAGATAAATGTTATCAGGTGTCTAGGTTGAGCATGAATATGATTAGATCATGTTCATTGCAATAGGTTATTCATTTAAGTTAGGGAATAATGGTTATTCTAATTACATGAATAATACCTTTCATGGTCATGCACCCTATGTGAATGGTTCATTGAATCTCGGTCGTGGTAATACACATGTTCACGCCAAAAGATGTAGAGTTAATAATGATAGTACCATTTTCTTGTGGCATTGACGCTTAGGTCATATTGGCGTAAGATGCATGAAGAAACTCCATGTCGATGGATGTTTGGAGTCACTTGATTTTGAATCGCTTGACACATGCGAGCCATGCCTCATGGGCAGGATGACTAAGACCCCGTTTTCAGGTACAATGAAACGGGCAACTGACTTGTTGGAAATCATTTATGCTGATGCGTGTGATCCAATGAGAATTGAAGTGTGCGGTGGATATCGCTATTTTCTCATCTTCACTGATGATTTGGGTAGATATAGGTATATCTACTTAATGAAGCACAAGTCTGAAACGTTTGAAAAGTTAAAGCGATTTCAGAGTGAAGTTAAGAATCACCATAACAAAGAAGATCATGTTCCTACGATCTAATCAAAAGGGGATTTTCTGAGTTATGAGTTTGGCAATGACTTAAGACATTGTGGAATTGCTTCGCAGTTGAAGCCACCTGGAACACCACAGCGTAATGGTGTGTCCGGACGTCGTAATCGAGCCTTATGAGATATGGTGCGATCTATGATGTCTCTTACCAATCTACCGCTATTATTTTGAGGTTATGCATTAGAGACAGCTGCATTCACTTTAGATAGGACACCATTTAAGTCCGTTGAAACGACGTCGTGTGAACATTGGTTTGGCAAGAAACCAAAGTTGTCACTTCTTAATGTTTGGGGCTGCGATGCTTAAGGCTTCAGCCGAAGAAGCTCGAACCCAAAGCGGACAAACACATCTTCATAGGATACCCAAAGGTGACAGTAGGGTACACCTTCTATCTCAGATCCGAGGGCAAATTTTTTGTCGCTAAGAACGGGTCCTTTCTCGAGAAGGAGTTTCTCTCGAAAGAGTTGAGTGGGAGGAAGATAGAACTTGATGAGGTTGTTGAACCTTTATTTCAACCAGAAAGTGATGCAACACAGAAAGATGTTTTCTATGGCGCCTACGTCTGTTGAATAGGAAGTTAATGATAGTGATCTTGAAGCTTCAGATCAAGTTGCTATCGAACCTCGTAGGTCGACAAGGATATGTACTACTCCTAAGTGGTACGGTAATCCTGTCTTAGATATCATGTTGTTAGACAACAATGAATCTACGAGCTATGGAGAAGCAATGGTGGGCCCGTATTCCGACAAATGGTTAGAAGCCATGAAATCCGAGATAGGATCCATATATCAGAACAAAGTATGGACTTTGGCGGACTTGCCCGATGATCGGCAAGCCATTGAGATAAATGGATCTTTAAGAAGAAGACGGACGTGGGCAGTAATGTTACCATCTATGAAGCTCGACTTGTGGGAAAGAGTCTTTTCACAAGTTAAAGGAGTTGACTACGATGAGAATTTCTCACCCGTGCGATGCTTAAGTCCGTCGGAATCATGTTAGCATTAGCTGTATTTTTCAATTATGAAATCTTACAGATGGATGTCAAAACAAGTTTTCTTACCAGTTTTCGTAAGAAAAGTTGTATGTGATACAATAAAAGGTTTTGACGATCCTAAGGATGCTAAAAGGTATGTTGGCTCCAGCAATCCTTCTATGGACTAGAGCAAGCATCTCGGAATCGGAATATATGTTTTGATGGAGTGATCAAAGCTTTTAGGTTTATACAATGTTTGCTAGAAACTTGTATTTACAAGAAAGTGAGTGGGAGCACTACAACATTTCTGATAAGTATATGTGGATGACATATTGTTGATTCGAAATAATGTAGAATTTCTGGAAAGCATAAACGGTTGTTTGAAGAGTGTTTTTCAAAGGAAGACCTGGATAAAGCTGCTTACAAATTGGGCATCAAGATCTATAGAGATAGATCAAGACACCTGATGATACTTTCAAAGAACGCACACCTTGACATGTTTTTGAAGGAGTTCAAAATAGATCAGTCAAAGAAGGGGTTCTTACCTGAGTTGTAAGGTGTGAAGTTGAGTAAGACTCAAAGCTTGACCACAGCATAAGAAAGAGAAAGGACGAAGGTCGTCCCCTATGCTTTTGTCATAGGCTCTATACGGTATGCCATGCTGAAGTACCGCACCTGATGTGTGCCTTGCCACATGTCTGGCAAGAGGGTACAAAGGTGATCTAGGAGTAGATCACCAGATAGCGGTCAAAATTATCCTTAGAGGAATAAGGAAATGTTTCTCGGTTATGGAGGTGATAAAGAGTTCGACGTAAAGAGTTACGTCGATGCAAGCTTAACACCTCTCTGGATACCTCTGAGTAGAGATACCGGATATCTATAATGGAGCAACAATTTGGGATAGCTCCAAGTGGAACGTGGCAGCATCATCTACGATATAAAGTTTTGCGAAATACACAGGGATCTGAATATGGCAAGACCCGTTGACTACAACCTCTCTCACAAGCATAACATGATCAAACCCAGAACTCTTTGAGTGTTTATCACATAGTGATGTGAACTAGATCATTGAGTCTAGTAGACTCTTGGATGTTGGTCACATGGCGATGTGACCTGTGAGTGTTAATCATATGGCGATGTGAACTACATTATTGACTCTAGTGCAAGTGGGAGACTGTTGGAAATATGCCCTAGAGGCAATAATAAATTAGTTATTATTATATTATATTTCATTGTTCATGATAATCGTTTATTATCCATGCTAGAATTGTATTGATAGGAAACTCAGATACATGTGTGGATACATAGACAACACCATGTCCCTAGTAAGCCTCTAGTTGACTAGCTCGTGGATCAATAGATGGTTACGGTTTCCCGACCATGGACATTGGATGTCTTTGATAACGGGATCACATCATTAGGAGAATGATGTGATGGACAAGACCCAATCCTAAGCCTAGCACAAAGATCTTGTAGTTCGTTTGCTAAAGCTTTTCTAATGTCAAGTATCATTTCCTTAGACCATGAGATTGTGCAACTCCCGGATACCGTAGGAATGCTTTGGGTGTACCAAACGTCACAACGTAACTGGGTGGCTATAAAGGTTCACTACAGGTATCTCCGAAAGTGTCTGCTGGGTTGGCACGAATCGAAACTGGGATTTGTCACTCCGTGTAAACGGAGTGGTATCTCTGGGCCCACTCGGTAGGACATCATCATAATGTTCACAATGTGATCAAGGAGTTGATCACGGGATGATGTGTTACAGAACGAGTAAAGAGACTTGCCGGTAACAAGATTGATCAAGGTATCGGGGTACCGACGATCGAATCTCGGGCAAGTATCGTACCGATGGACAAAGGGAATTGTATACAAGATTGATTGAATCCTTGACATCGTGGTTCATACGATGAGATCATCGTGGAGCATGTGGGATCCAACATGGGTATCCAGATCCCGTTGTTGGTTATTGACCGAAGAGTTGTCTCGGCCATGTCTGCATGACTCCCGAGCCCGTAGGGTCTACACACTTAAGGTTCGATGACGCTAGGGTTATAGGGAAAGTATGTACGCGGTTACCGACTGTTGTTCGGAGTCCCGGATGAGATCCCGGACGTCACGAGGAGTTCCGGAATGGTCCGGAGGTAAAGATTGATATATAGGAAGTATGGTTTTGGCCACCGGAAGTGTTTCGGGCATCACCGGTAGTGTACCGGGACCACCGGAGGGGTCCGGGGGTCCACCGGGAGGGGCCACGGGCCCCGGAGGCATACATGGGCCATGTGTGAGAAGGGACCAGCCCCTAGGTGGGCTGGGGCGCCTCCCCACCAAGGCCCACGCGCCTAGAGAGAAGAGGGGCAAACCCTAAGGGCAGATGGGCCCTAAGGCCCATGCTTGGTGCGCCTCCCTCTCCCCCCCCACTTGGCCGCAACCCAAGATGGGGATTGGGGCTGCCACCACCCCTAGGGTGGAAACCCTAGGTGGGGGCGCAGCCCTCCCTCTCCCCCTATATATAGTGGAGGCAAAGGGGCATCCCAACACAAGAAGTCCTTCCCCTGTTGGCGCAGCCCTACCCCTCTCCCTCCTCGTCTCTCGTAGTGCTTGGCGAAGCCCTGCTGGAGTCCCGCGCTCCTCCACCACCACCACGCTGTCATGCTACTGCTGGATGGAGTCTTCCCCAACCTCTCCTTCTCCCCTTGCTGGATCAAGGCGTAGGAGACGTCACCGAGCTGTACGTGTGTTGAACGCGGAGGTGCCATCCGTTCGGCACTAGGATCATTGGTGATTTGGATCACGATGAGTACGACTCCATCAACCCCGTTCACTTGAATGCTTCCTCTTAGCGATATACAAGGGTATGTAGATGCACTCTCCTTCCCCTCGTTGCTATATTACTCCATAGATTGATCTTGGTGATGCGTAGAAAATTTTAAATTTCTGCTACGTTCCCCAACATGAACTTCCCGTCGCAAAAAAACTGCACGCCGTGTTTTTCCGGTACTGTTTTCACTCTAGTTTTTTAACCATTTATCGGAACGAGGCATATAATATACCGTTGAAAAGCTATGGATTAGGTGCAACTTCGACATGTTGAACACTTTTCGAGATTCCACACATTTAAGAGCAGTTTTGAAAATGGTGCATCGTATAACGAGTAGCAGCGAGTGTTTTTTCATGATTTCTTCTAAACTTCTCGTCGAAATGAAGCAAATGATACACCGTTGGAAAGATATTGTCGAGGCACATCTTTTTCATATCTATTTATTTCTCTAATTCGTTACGGTTTAAGGGCGGTTTCAAATTTACTAAATCACGGAATTCTGTTTTTTTTTTTAAAAAAAATCGGTACTGTTTTCGCTCGAATTTTCTAATCATTTGTTAAAACAAGACGCATGATACGCTATTGGAAAGCTACGGACAAGGTGCAACTTTCATATGTTGAAATGTTTTTGAGATTCCTCATAGTTTTAAATTAATTTTGAAAATCATGCGGCGGACTATGAGTGGCAGCGGCCGTTTTTCACGAAATTTTCACAAAACGCTGGTCGGAGTGATTCAAACGTTGCGCCATTCGAAAGATATCGACGAGGCGCGACTCTTTCATGTAGAACACTCTCTCTAATTTTTACGCTTTAAGAGGAATTTTGAATTAACCAAAATACGGACACTTTGTTTTTCGCGACACCCAAATCGACGTGGGTACTTCATCCGACTGAAAACCACACCGCATCGGACGAAAAAACGCACTGCATCAGATGGGTAAGAGAACTGCATGATTTCTTTTATTCAGATGCAATTTTTTGAAGGATGAGAAAGTAGAGTCCACTTCACATCGGGTGTAGATGAACCACAACGCTATCAAGAATTGAACCGCATTACTTTTTTTGCTTCCGTAACAAAAAAAATTCACTTACGGGATGAACAACATCATACGGCCGGCCGCACTGCTTCAGAATGAAAACCGCACTGCATCGGACGGGCAAGCGAGCTGCATAATTTCTTTTGTCGGATGTATTTTTTCTCAAACAAGTTTTTGTTGTCTTTTTCCAACGTTTTTATGAACGAGTGGACCGCAGAGACGAGGCAAGTGAACCGCATTACTTTTTTGGCATTTCCTTAACATTTTTGTTTGCACTTCACAATTGGGGATAAGTGAACCGCAACACTACTGAAAATTGAACTGTAACACTCTCAATGAATTGATGAAGTGAACCGCATTATATTAGATAGAAAATCGCACTTCTTTGGACGAAAATCATACTGCATCAAACCGGTAAGAGAACTACATGATTTATTTTTGTATTTTTTCTATCTTTTTTTATGATCGAGAGTGGACCATACAGACGAAGCTAAGTGGACCATATCAATTTGCAAATTGCACCGCCATGGTTTTCTAAATGAACTGCACCATTTTTTAACAAATTATAAACTCTATCCGTGCAAATTTGCAAAAACATTTCCTTCAAAAAATAATAAAAATGAACTCATATGTATAATTTTTTACAAAGTGAACTCCTTTATACTATGATGCATTGTACTGAATATATAAACAGATAACTTTTATAAACTACACTAGGAGAGCCCCAACCAAACTCCATGACCAGATGTACA
Source organism: Triticum dicoccoides (assembly GCF_002162155.2). Lineage (NCBI taxonomy): Eukaryota > Viridiplantae > Streptophyta > Magnoliopsida > Poales > Poaceae > Triticum > Triticum dicoccoides. Next base: position 517,410,702 of record NC_041390.1, on the reverse strand, counting down.
GCACATCAATCCAACTCTGAACGAACTGCACGCAGGAGTCTCATCTGTTTTTGTACAACGGAACTGCATGATTACACACGCTTCACTGCACGAACAAGGCACAAAATTCCCACACACGAGAGTAGCATGGGCATTGAGCCTGGTGTCGATGCGGACAGCACGACAGCCACCGGTGACCCACGCTCCATGGACTGCACACACACATGCGCCATACTACATGGACACATCGCCAGACCGCATAGAGAGAGAGACGTGTTGTCCAAATTAATAGGAACTGCAAAAAAATAGCAACAAGACAGGACTGAACTGCAAACAAAATCTAAAAAAACGCACAAAATTGAACCGTCAGTGTTCCATCGTAGTTTGGGAGCCCACGGGGGAACACCGATCGAAAAAAGCAATCAAGCACTAGGATCCCAGTACTGCACTGTCCCATGGAACGGGGCCGAGCTGCACGCGTCGTTCACAGCGGGAAGATGCTGATGGTCGCGCCACTAGCAGCGGTAGGTTGCGGATGGCTACAAGGAGTGCCATCTATATTGTTCGCCAAAGTGCCGCCAAGGGAGGAGGCAGAAACTGCATGTCACCCGCCGGAGTGCTGCTGATGGCAGGGGGCGGGAACTGCACAAATCCTCCCTGCTCGATGTGCTCCACGACAAATTACGAGGGAGAGGTGTATATGACTGCTAGATTCAGAGCTAGTGGGCCGATGGCGACGGTTCTTGCCATGGGCTCACGGATCTGGCAGGGGGTGGTGATACCTGTTGCTCGAGAACTTCGGGTGCGGTGGCACGAAGGTAAGGCGGCACGATTGTCGTCCATTGAGAGAGAGACAAGGCAGCACTATATCAGGCGTGGGAGTGGGAGGTTAGGGGAGTTTGGGAGGACCTAATCGGGCCCTATATAGGCCTAACGTGATCCAAATAACTATTCTAATCCTGGGATTAGAATAGTGTTGTCCTATATATATATACAGCCGGTCTATTCTGCTAATATTAGCAAAATAGTTATTCTGACAACACTTCCGCATTGCACGCTCAACGCAAGTGCACGCCATTGTTTGAACCAAGTGTGTCGCAGTCCTCACACGAGTGAACTGTTGGAAATATGCCCTAGAGGCAATAATAAATTAGTTATTATTATATTATATTTCATTGTTCATGATAATTGTTTATTATCAATGCTAGAATTGTATTGATAGGAAACTCAGATACATGTGTGGATACATAGACAACACCATGTCCCTAGTAAGCCTCTAGTTGACTAGCTCGTTGATCAATAGATGGTTACGGTTTCCTGACCATGGACATTGGATGTCGTTGATAACGGGATCACATCATTAGGAGAATGATGTGATGGACAAGACCCAATCCTAAGCCTAGCACAAATATCGTGTAGTTCGTATGCTAAAGCTTTTCTAATGTCAAGTATCATTTCCTTAGACCATGAGATTGTGCAACTCCCGGATACCGTAGGAATGCTTTGGGTGTACCAAACGTCACAACGTAACTGGGTGGCTATAAAGGTTCACTACAGGTATCTCCAAAAGTGTCTGTTGGGTTGGCACGAATCGAGACTGGGATTTGTCACTCCGTGTAAACGGAGAGGTATCTCTGGGCCCACTCGGTAGGACATCATCATAATGTGCACAATGTGATCAAGGAGTTGATCACGGGATGATGTGTTATGGAACGAGTAAAGAGACTTGCCGGTAACGAGATTGAACAAGGTATCGAGGTACCGACGATCGAATCTTGGGCAAGTATCGTACTGATGGACAAAGGGAATTGTATACGAGATTGATTGAATCCTTGACATCGTGGTTCATACGATGAGATCATCGTGGAGCATGTGGGAGCCAACATGGGTATCCAGATCCCGTTGTTGGTTATTGACCGGAGAGTTGTCTCGGCCATGTCTGCATGACTCCCGAGCCCATAGGGTCTACACACTTAAGGTTCGATGATGCTAGGGTTATAGGGAAAGTATGTATGCGGTTACCGAATGTTGTTCGGAGTCCCGGATGAGATCCCGGACGTCACGAGGAGTTCCGGAATGGTCCGGAGGTAAAGATTGATATATAGGAAGTATGGTTTTGGCCACCGGAAGTGTTTCGGGCATCACCGGTAGTGTACCGGGACCACCGGAGGGGTCCGGGGGTCCACCGGGAGGGGCCACGGGCCCCGGAGGCATACATGGGCCAAGTGTGAGAAGGGACCAGCCCCTAGGTGGGCTGGGGCGCCTCCCCACCAAGGCCCACGCGCCTAGAGAGAAGAGGGGCAAACCCTAAGGGCAGATGGGCCCTAAGGCCCATGCCTGGTGCGCCTCCCTCTCCCCCCCACTTGGCCGCAACCCAAGATGGGGATTGGGGCTGCCGCCACCCCTAGGGTGGAAACCCTAGGTGGGGGCGCAGCCCTCCCTCTCCCCCTATATATAGTGGAGGCAAAGGGGCATCCCAACACATGAAGTCCTTCCCCTGTTGGCGCAGCCCTACCCCTCTCCCTCCTCGTCTCTCGTAGTGCTTGGCGAAGCCCTGCTGGAGTCCCGCACTCCTCCACCACCACCACCACGCCGTCGTGCTGCTGCTGGATGGAGTCTTCCCCAACCTCTCCTTCTCCCCTTGCTGGATCAAGGCGTAGGAGACGTCACCGGGCTATACGTGTGTTGAACGCGGAGGTGCCGTCCGTTCGGCACTAGGATCATCGGTGATTTGGATCACGACGAGTACGACTCCATCAACCCCGTTCACTTGAAAGCTTCCGCTTAGCGATCTACAAGGGTATGTAGATGCACTCTCCTTCCCCTTGTTTCTAGATTACTCCATAGATTGATCTTGGTGATGCATAGAAAATTTTAAATTTCTGCTACGTTCCCCAACAGTGGCATCATGAGCTAGGTCTATGCGTAGTTTCTATCCACGAGTAGAACACAAATCAGTTGTGGGCGTCGATATTGTTAATTTACTTGACGTTACTAGTCTTATCTCGATTCGGCGGCATCATGGGTTGAAGCGGCCCGGACCGACCTTACACGTACGCTTACGTGAGACTGGTTCCACCGACTCACATGTACTAGTTGCATAAGGTGGCTAGCGGGTGTCTGTCTCTCCCACTTTAGTCGGATCGGATTTGATGAAAAGGGTCCTTATGAAGGGTAAATAGAAATTGGCATATCATGTTGTGGTTTTCGCGTAGGTAAGAAACGTTCTTGCTAGAAACCTATAGCAGCCACGTAAAAACTTGCAACAACAATTAGAGGACGTCTAACTTGTTTTTGCAGCATATGCCTTGTGATGTGATATGGCCAAAAGGATGTGATGAATGATATATGTGATGTATGAGATTGATCATGTTCTTGTAATAAGAATCACGACTTGCATGTCGATGAGTATGACAACCGGCAGGAGCCATAGGAGTTGTATTTATTTATTTATTTATGACCTGCGTGTCAACATAAACATCATGTAATTGCTTTACTTTATTGCTAAAGCGTTAGCCATAGTAGTAGAAGTAATAGATGATGAGACAACTTCAAGAAGACACGATGATGGAGATCATGGTGTCATGCCGGTGACAACGATGATCATGAAGCCCCGAAGAAGGAGATCAAAAGGAGCAAATGATATTGGCCATATCATGTCACTATTTGATTGCATGTGATGTTTATCATGTTTTACATCTTATTTGCTTAGAACTACGATAACTTAAATAAGATGATCCCTCACTAAAATTTCAAGAAAAGTGTTCCCCCTAACTGTGCACCGTTGCGAAGGTTCGTCGTTTCGAAGCACCACGTGATGATCGGGTGTGATAGATTCTAACGTTCGAATACAACGGGTGTAAGCCAGATTTACACACGCAATACACTTAGGTTGACTTGACGAGCCTAGCATGTACAGACATGGCCTCGGAACACGGAAGACCGAAAGGTCGAACATGAGTCGTATAGAAGATACGATCAACATGAGATGTTCACCGTTGATGACTAGTCCGTCTCACATGATGATCGGACACGGCCTAGTCGATTTGGATCATGTTTCACTTAGATGACTAGAGGGATGTCTATCTGAGTGGGAGTTCATTAAATAATCTGATTAGATGAACTCAATTATCATGAACATAGTCTAAATTGTCTTTGCAAATATGTTGTAGATAAATAGCTCACATTGTAGCTCCCTGTTTCAATACGTTCCTAGAGAAAGATTAAGTTGAAAGATATTATAAGCAATGATGCAGACTAGGTCCATAGTCCGAGGAGTGTCCTCACTGCTACATAGAAGGATTATGTCTTTGATGCACTGCTCGATGTGCAAACCCCTACAATGTCGTCTGTGGATGTTGTGAACACCTGACAAACACATCCTGATGGCTACTTGATAGTTTAGTGCACCATACTTTACGGCTTAGAATCGGGATTCCAATGACATTTTGAACGCCATAAGACATATGAGATGTTCCAAGAGCTGAAATTGGGATTTCAGGCTCATGCCCGTGTTGAGAGGTGTGAGACCTCTGACAAGTTCTTTAGCCAACAAGATGGAGGAGAATAGCTTAGCTAGTGAGCATGTGCTCAGAATGTCTGGGTGCTACAATCACTTAAATCTAGTGGGAGTTAAACTTCCAGGTAAGATAGTGATTGATAGAGTTCTCTAGCCACTATCACTAAGCTACTAGATCTTCATGATGAACTATGACATGCAGGGGATGGAGTCGATCCCGGAGCTGTTCGCGGTGCTTAAGACCAAAAAAAGGTAGAAATCAAGAAGGAGCATCAAGTGTTGATGGTTTAACAAGACCACTGGTTTCAAGAAAGGCAAGGGCTAGAAGGGAAACTTCATGGATGGCAAACCAGTGGCCGCTCAAGTGAAGGAACCCAAGGTTGAACCCAAACCCGTGACTAAGTGCTTCTATTGTAAGGGGAACGGTCACTGGTAGCGGAATTACCCCAAATGCATGGTAGATAAGAAGGCTAGCAATTTCAACAAAATTTATACGTGTTATTAATGTGTACCTCACTAGTACTCCTGGTAGCACCTGGGTATTGGATACCGGTTCAGTTACTATTATTGGTGACTTGAAGCAAAAGCTACGGACTAAACGGAGACTGGCTAAGGGCGAGGTCACGATGTGTTTTAGAAAACCGATCGGTTTTCCGTCAGTTTTGTTCGGTTTTTTTAGTTTCGGTTTTTTACATAGATTGGTTTTTCCGGTTTATTTAATTAGCGAGCATTCGTCCGTTCGTTCGTTTTAATGAATGTTCGTCGTTTTTCTTTTTCTCGGATTAAATCTGCGATTTATCTGATCGCGATTCCTGATCCGATTTTCATTTTAGTCTAACTTTTCGCTTGTTTATCAAAATCAGGCGATTCAAGCGCCTGGAGTTTCGTCTCGAAACCCTCTTTCCGTTTAACCAACTCAAACAAGTTTTTGCCACTGTAAAAAATTTCCCTAGATCTAGAATAGTAAACGAAGCCTATTTCTTTTGCCGTTTGTCTTTCGTTGCTTCGTTCAATTTGATTCTTTTTGCCAACCGGAGTTCTTAAGTTGAACTTTCTGGTTATATCTTTTATTCGAGTTTTACCTGTGCATTAGTTGAGTACTTATTGTATACTTGTTTGTTTGTGATAGAGTACCCGGAGTGCGCCGCTTGCTACTTTGAATCGCTAGGTTTTGCGGATCATCAGCAAGGCAAGTAAAACACATACTTCCAATTACCCAGTTTTTATTGCATTAGATCAATCCTCACACATTGCATGATTAGGATCTAGTTAAATTGTGGGTTTGGGAAGTAGTTTAGGTAGAACCTATTACCTGTTATTATCAAACCTTTGGGAGTTACTTCTACGTTTGCTTATTATGCCATGCTATGCTAGTAGACGTGGATTGGGTGAGTGTATCCATGACAGATGTGAGATTGTTAAATTAATGGTTTATCTAAGGTGACAACTTAAATACACATCTGGGTGGATTGAGGCACCTGGGTATTCCAGCGATTGCCTGTTTTTTATGGACCGCCACCCAGGCTCAAAGGGATCATGATATTATTCATGCTAGAAACTTCCGTGTGCAGCCACAAGCTACTATGGGCTCTAGCATAGTTGATTAAGTTGTGCGAACTCTTACAGTGGTAGACTAGCAGATGTAGGGGAAAGTAGGTGTAACGGTCTACCCGATCGTAAGGTGCTAGCGCTTCTGAAAGACTATGTCTCGGTCATCTGTTTCTCAAACACCATGTAGTGCGAGAAATCAAACGGAGGCGATCGAGTCTTGTGGGGAAAAGTGCGCAAACCTTTGCAGAGTGTATAAAATAATCATGGTTAGCTGTGTCCCCGTTATGGACATCTTGAGTATCTAGTACTTGGATTATCATGTGAATCTCATCATGTTACTCTAAAATTAATTTTGTTGGGTTTTGTTTAATGATGACGCTTAATTGGGATTGAGAATGCTGTCAACCATTCTCAATGTTTAACAACTACCATGATAGTTAAATAAAATTTATTCCTTTGCAGTAGGGAAAAATTGGCTTTACGCAAAACTGTAACCATAAGCTTTCCACTAGCCAAATATGCATATAGAATAGCCTATTTCATTCCATTACTCTCTCTATGTGTTACTTCACCAGCATATTCCATGTGCTGACCCGTTTCGGGCTGCAACGTTAATGTTGCGGACTTTTCAGACGACGATTAAGGTGCTTTTAGGTCATGGTTCTATACTCAATGATGCCGTTGGAGTTGATGGACTCACTTATCTTCCAAGCCTTTCGTTGTTATCGTTATTAGATGGCCTTAAGCCATATTTATTGTAATAAGTTCTCTTTTGAGACACTCGATGTAATAAGTGTGTGATTGCTACTCTGTTATAAATCCTTGAAGTACTGTGTGGTGTCAGCATTACTGATCCAGGGATGACACTTGAGCACACAGATTGGACCGTTTGAGGTCTGGTCGCTACAAGATGGTATCAGAGGACAGGCTGACTGTAGGACACGACCACTAAGCTAAAAGACCTAGATCACTACTCACTCTCTTCTCTTTCTGACTTCTCATCTTTTCTACACTTTTAGGATGGCGGATGCAAGGAACAAGTTCAGGCAACCGGATGAAGATACACCCTTTGGACGTCACTTGAAGGAAGTCACTAGATACCTGAACATAGGAGTACCAAGCTTCACCGGAACCTACAATGCCACTTTACCAGAAGAAGAGCGCTGGATGATTCAAGTTCAAGTTCCAGGAAGGACGTTCATGCCAGTCACTGAGCCCATAGAGTTTTCTTTTGATGCACCAACTTGGGATCTAGGAAAGAGCATGGCAGCTCACATCGCCATGGGACGCATTGGAGAAGTCTACCACAATGATCTCAAGGATACGATCTACCAGATTTGTGGGCGCCGAGATGAGCACTGGGAGATGATCAGCACCAGGAAGGATAGATCAATTGCAGCTTTTATCCAGGAGTTAAACAAGCACATTCGACGTCAGGAGAACCAGATGTGCGCCGACATGATAGATCTGAAGAAGGCAAAGACAAGAATCAAGGAACTGGAGGAAGAACTCAAGGCTACACGTGAAGATTATGAAGAGGAAATCGAAGTATTAGTGGAGAAGAATGACGATCTGATCAAGAAGATTGGAATATTTATGGGAGGCCCTACACCGGTAGAAGAAGACGAGGAACCCAAGGACATTCGCTCGGAAGACTACATCATCATCGACGACACCAACTCGGAGCCAGAGGATAGCGATGATGACTATGTTGATGAAGCTAGAGCAGATATCATGGAGTCTGCAACCGAAGAATATTTCTAGTAGACCACCAAATCAGTAGTAGTATTCCACCATGTAAATATAGTAGTCCGAGCACTTTTGCGATAGTTAGATCGATTGTATGCCCTTGTTTGATTGATTGAATGAAGTGAATTGTTTGCTTTTGTCTCATGTGCATATGGGTAGTGTTTTCTCTTTAGACCCCTCTCTAGTCTTAAATATCATCTTTTCTAAACCCTCAGATGCCTCCGAGACGTGACCCCGGATTTACCTTCCCACCGGAGCTCACTCAGTTGATCCAGCAGCAGAACACATTGATGCAGTTGCTAGTCCAGAACCAGAATCAGGGGAACAACAACAACAACCCACCACCACCACCACTTGTTGATCATTTAGCCCGTTTTCTTAGGCTGAATCCGCCGGTGTTTTCCAGTAGCACCGAGCCGATAGTAGCAGATGATTGGCTCCATAAGACAGCTAGGGAGTTGACCACAGCAGGATGCACAGATGCGGAAAAGGTGAAGTTTGCCGCACATCAGCTTGAAGGACCCGCAACATCATGGTGGGAGAATTTCACAACCACTTTCCCTGTCGACACTGTCACGTGGGACCAGTTTCATCAGGCTTTTCGTACTGCCCATGTTTCAGCAGGAGCTATGGCCATGAAGAAGCGAGAGTTTCGCAACTTGCGCCAAGGAGGACGGACAGTTGGCCAGTATGTGGAGGACTTTAGTAAGCTAGCACGTTATGCCCCAGATGACGTTGCTACGGATGCAACTAAGAAGGAGAAATTTTTGGAAGGACTGAATGATGAGTTGAGCATGCAGTTGATGGTAGCAACCTTCAACAACTACCAGGAGTTGGTAGATCGTGCTCTCATGATGGAAGGGAAGCAGCAGCAGATTGAGAACCGCAAGAGGAAGTATGGACAAGGGAAGTATAATTCAGGAGCTCAACAGAAGCCACGTTTTACCCCTAGACCGGGAGGACATTTTCATCATACCCATGGAGGAGGTAGCTCGCACAATCACAATGGCACCAAGAATGGTAATGGGAATGGAGGAAGCAACGGCCAGAACCGCACCAACCCATCGACCCGAGCCAAGAGAGACCTGAGCCAAGTCACTTGTTTTAAGTGCCAGAAGACTGGGCATTATGCGAATGAATGTCCTGAATTCCAGAATGGAAATGGCAATGGAAGCTCTGGGAAGAAGCCGAACCCTTTCAACAGGGGACAGGTGAACCACGTTAACGTGGAGGAGGTTGAAGAGCAGCCGGATGCAGTAATCGGTAAGTTTTTGGTTAAGTCATTTACTGGACTCGTTCTTTTCCATACTGGTGCATCGCATTCATACATATCAAGGGGATTCGTGGATAAGTATAATCTTCCCAACCAAAGTTCTTAGAACACCTATGTTAGTAAGCTCACCAGGAGCAGAGTATATGGCTAGCCAAGGATGTTTTCAAGTGCCATTGAGTATAGGTAGGCATGTGTTTCCCTCAGATTTAATCATTTTGGAATCACAAGGATTGGATGTAATTCTGGGGATGGATTGGCTGTCGATGTATGGAGGAAACATCAATTGCGCCAGTAAGTCGATCTTGCTTACCACCCCGGAAGGGAGAAGGATCAAGTATGTATCCCGGCATGTGCCGAAGAGGACTCAAGTGAATTGTCTAACAGGAGTTGTGCAGGAGGAAGTACCAGTAGTGAAGGATTTCCCTGATGTATTTCCAGAAGAGTTGCCAGGCATGCCACCGGATAGAGATATTGAGTTTTTGATTGAGCTTTTGCCAGGCATAGGGCCAATATCAAAGAGACCATATAGGATGCCCGCAAAGGATTTGGTGGAGATTAAGAAGCAGATTAAGGAGTTACTGGATAAAGGATATATTCGCCCAAGTTCTTCGCCTTGGGGATCGCCAGTACTTCTACTGGAGAAGAAGGATGGATCGTTAAGGATGGTTGTTGATTATCGAGGATTAAATGAAGTAACCATCAAGAACAAATACCCACTACCGATGATCAATGATCTGTTTGATCGATTGCAAGGAGCTAAGGTATTTTTTAAGATCAATCTGCGATCAGGATACCACCAGTTAAAGATTCGAGAATAGGATATACCTAAGACGGCTTTTACCACCAGGGATGGGCTGTACGAGTATACCGTTATGTCATTTGGTCTGACTAACGCACCTGCATATTTTATGAACATGATGAACAAAGTGTTTATGGAGTTTTTGGATAAGTTCGTCGTAGTGTTCATTAATGATATCCTTGTTTACTCTAATAATGAAGAGGAGCATAAGGAGCATTTGCGTTTGGTACTTGGTAAGCTCAGAGAACATCAGTTATATGCCAAGTTTAGCAAATGTGAGTTTTGGTTGAAAGAAGTTGGATTTCTCGGACACGTTATATCCGGAGAAGGTATAGCAGTAGATCCCACTAAGGTTGATACCGTGACAAATTGGGAAGCCCCAACAATAGTTGGAGAGATCCGGAGTTTTCTTGGACTCGCAGGATACTACCGGAGATTCATTGAGAATTTCTCAAAGATTGCGAAGCCTATGACGGAGTTGTTGAAAAAGGATACCAAGTTCATATGGACTGAGGAATGTGAGGCCAGTTTCCAGGAGTTGAAGAAACGTTTGGTTACATCACCTGTGTTGATTTTGCCAGATCAGACCAAGGATTATGAGGTGTATTGCGACGCTTCACGTCGAGGACTTGGAGCAGTGCTTATGCAGGAAGGAAGAGTTGTTTCATATGCCTCACGACAGCTCAAACCTCGTGAGTTGAATTATGCTACGCATGATTTGGAGTTAGCAGCCGTAGTGCATGCGTTGAAGACATGGAGACACTTTCTCATTGGAAACCATTGTGAGGTATACACGGACCACAAGAGTTTGAAGTATATTTTCACGCAGAAACAATTGAACCTCAGGCAAAGGAGATGGTTCGAGCTCATCTAGGATTATGATATTAAATTGCATTATCACCCCGGAAAGGCTAACGTAGTAGCTGATGCGTTGAGCCGTAAAAGCCACGTCAACACACTAATGACGGGAGATTTACCAAGGGATTTAGCCGAAAATATTCGAGAGCTATGTTTGGAAATAGTTCCAAGAGGCTATGTAGCAGCCTTGGAGATTCATTCTACTTTGATGGATAAGATCAGAGAAGCCCAGAAGACTGACAAGGAGATTACCTCTATTAAAGAGAAAATGAGCAAAGAAAAAGCTAAGGGATTTCATGAGGATGAGCATGATACCTTATGGTTGAAGACCGTGTTTATGTGCCATATGATTCGGCGATCAGGAAGATAATTCTGCAAGAGGCCCATGATTCACCATATTCGATTCACCCAGGAAATACCAAAATGTATTTCGATTTGAAGGACACCTTCTGGTGGACCGGAATGAAGAAGGATATTGCGGAGTATGTAGCAGTTTGTGATGTATGTCAGAGAGTAAAGGCAGAGCATCAGAAGCCAGCAGGATTGCTACAGCCATTGCCGATACCCAAATGGAAGTGGGATAAGTTAGGCATGGATTTTATTACAGGATTGCCCAGAACACGTTCAGGCTATGACTCGATATGGGTTGTAGTCGATCATTTGACAAAGGTAGCTCATTTCATTCCAGTGAAGACCACCTATACCAGTGCAAAGTTGGCAAAGATATACATGACCAGAATCGTATGTCTGCATGGAGTTCCAAGGAGCATAGTATCAGATAGAGGAACCCAATTTACCTCAAGTTCTGGAATCAGTTACATGAAACTTTGGGCACCAGACTGGAGTTTAGTACAACTTTCCACCCGCAGATAGATGGACAGACCGAGAGAGTCAATCAGATTTTGGAGGATATGCTGAGAGCTTGTGGGCTAGATTACGGATCTAGTTGGGACGAGAATTTGCCATATGCAGAGTTCTCTTACAACAACAGTTATCAATCCAGTTTGAAGATGGCCCCTTCCGAAGCCTTGTACGGAAGGAGGTGCAGGACCCCATTGTCTTGGGATGAAGTTGGAGACCGCTAGTTGTTTGGACCGGATCTGATAAAGGAGTCTGAACAGAAAGTGAAATTGATTCGCGATAGGCTCAAGGTAGCTCAATCCAGGTAGAAGAGTTATGCAGATTCTAAATGCAAGGAGACAGTTTACGAAGTCGGAGACCGAGTTTATCTTCGAGTATCTCCACTTCGAGGAGTTAAGCGCTTTGGAGTTAAGGGAAAGTTAGCGCCACGTTTTGTAGACCCATACAATGTTTTGGAGCATATGGGAGAAGTAGCCTATAAGTTGGAATTGCCCGAAGGATTGTCAGGAGTTCACGACGTGTTCCACATTTCCCAGTTGAAGAAGTGCCACGCAGAGATGGCTGATATACCGCTGAGTGATACAGTGCCACTAGAAGCAATTCAGTTGGACAGTGATTTGACCTATGAGGAGAAATCAGTCAAGATTATAGAGTATGCCAGTCGACTCACCCGCAGCAAGGTTATCAAGTTTTGCAAAGTTCAGTGGAGCCACCACACGGAGGATGAAGCCACCTGGGAGCGAGAGGAAGAATTGCTGAAGGACCACCCTCACCTATTTTCTAGCCAACCCGAATCTCGAGGGCGAGATTCATCTTAAGGGTGGTAGGTTTCTAACATCCCAAATTTTCAATTTGGAATGTTATACACTAGATCATCATTGCATATCATATTTTATTGCATTTTGGTTGATCCTAGAAAATTCTACGCAACTCAAGGACCCTTGGAGAGAGTTGGGGATTTCGTTATTTTCATATTTGAGTTTTCTCAAATTTTGAAAATAGGATCATTTGATTTTATTTATTTTATCTTCAATTATTTCTATTACAAAAATATGAGAGAGGGAATAAAATGACTTTCCCAAAATAAAGAAATATTGAGGATTTAATAAAATAATCAAATAAGATTCTATTTTGGTCTTATATGCTATTTTATTTGAATTAGGGAAAATGCGTGTTTTTCAAAATTGCATTTAGGCCCCAAATAAATGTTCATCCTGTGCGGCTTGATTTTAGAAGCCGGGGAAAATTTATTTCGGGATTTTTGGAGTCCGTTTAGTATTCCTTTTGTTTTTTTCTGAGCGTAATCATTCAAAAAAAAGTCTGAACCGACCTTGGGCCGTAACCGGCCAGGATTCCGCCTGGCCGGGCCATTAAATAGCGCCGCCGAGGCCCGAGGCCAGCCCAGCCGCGCCCCGCACCCGAAACCCTATCCCTAGGCCGCCGCCCCGCCGCAGCCGCCGCCGCCCGCGCCGCCCGTACCTCGCCGCCGCCGTCGGACCGCCGCCGCGCCGCCTCGCCGGACCGCCGGATCCGCCGCCGCCGGAGGTAGTTTTTCACCGCTGGTTTCTCTTTAGAAAACCGATCGGTTTTCCGTCGGTTTTGTTCATTTTTTTAGTTTCGTTTTTTTTAATAGATTGGTTTTTCCGGTTTATTTAATTAGCGAGCGTTCGTCTGTTCGTTCGTTTTAGCGAACGTGCGTCGTTTTTCTTTTTCTCGGATTAAATTCGCGATTTATCTGATCGTGATTCCTGATCCGATTTTCGTTTTAGTCTAACTTTTCGCTTGTTTATCGGAATCAGGCGATTCAAGCGCCTGGAGTTTCGTCTCGAAACCCTCTTTCTGTTTAACCAACTCAAACAAGTTTTTGCCACTGTAAAAATTGCCCTAGATCCAGAATAGTAAACGAAGCCTGTTTCTTTTGCCGTTTTGTCTTTCGTTGCTTCGTTCGATTTGATTGTTTTTTCCAACCGGAGATCTTAAGTTGAACTTTCTGGTTAGATCTTTTATTCGACTTTTACCTGTGCATTAGTTGAGTACTTATTGTATGCTTGTTTGTTTGCGATAGAGTACCCGGAGTGCGCCTCTTGCTACTTCGAATCGCTAGGTTTTGCAGATCATCAGCAAGGCAAGTAAAACTTTGATCATACTTCCAATTACCCAGTTTTTATTGCATTAGATCAATCCTCACACATTGCATGATTAGGATCTAGTTAAATTGTGGGTTTGGGAAGTAGTTTAGGTAGTACCTATTACCTGTTATTATCAAACCTTTGGGAGTTACTTCTACGTTTGCTTATTATGCCATGCTATGCTAGTAGACGTGGATTGGGTGAATGTATCCATGACAGATGTGAGATTGTTAAATTAATTGTTTATCTAAGGTGACAACTTAAATACATATCTGGGTGGATTGAGGCACCTGGGTATTCCAGCAATTGCCTGTTTTTTTATGGACCGCCACCCAGGCTCAAAGGGATCATGAGATTATTCATGCTAGAAACTTCCGTGTGCAGCCACAAGCTACTATGGGCTCTAGCATAGTTGATTAAGTTGTGCGAACTCTTACAGTGGTAGACTAGCAGATGTAGGGGAAAGTAGGTGTAACGGTCTACCCGATCGTAAGGTGTTAGCACTTCTGAAAGACTATGTCTTGGTCATCCGTTTCTCAAACACCATGTAGTGCGAGAAATCAAACGGAGGCGATCGAGTCTTGTGGGGAAAAGTGCGCAAACCTCTGCAGAGTGTATAAACTAATCATGGTTAGCCGTGTCCCCGGTTATGGACATCTTGAGTATCTAGTACTTGGATTATCATGTGAATCTCATCATGTTACTCTAAAATTAATTTTGTTGGGTTTTGTTTAATGATGATTCTTAATTGGGATTGAGAATGCTGTCAACCATTCTCAATGTTTAACAACTACCATGATAGTTAAATAAATTTATTCCTTTGCAGTAGGGAAAAATTGGCTTTACGCAAAACTGTAACCATAGAGCTTTCCACCAGCCAAATATGCATATAGAATAGCCTATTTCATTCCATTACTCTCTATGTGTTACTTCGCCAGCATATTCCATGTGCTGACCCGTTTCGGGCTGCAACGTTAATGTTGCAGACTTTTCAGACGATGATTAAGGTGCTTTTAGGTCATGGTTCTATACTCAGTGATGCTGTTGGAGTTGATGGACTCACTTATCTTCCAAGCCTTCCGCTGTTATCGTTATTAGATGGCCTTAAGCCATATTTATTGTAATAAGTTCTCTTTTGAGACACTCGATGTAATAAGTGTGTGATTGCTACTCTGTTATAAATCCTTCAAGTACAGTGTGGTGTCAGCATTACTGTTCCAGGGATGACACCTAAGCACAGAGATTGGACCGTTTGAGGTCTGGTCGCTACAGGTGGCGACGCGGTGGGATGGCGTGTGTGGGAGGTGGTGCGGCGCCGTGGGGAGGGAGGGGGTCCGGCGGTGTGGGGAGGGAGGTGGTGAGGCGTCACGGGGAGGGAGGTGGTGCGGCGAAGTGGTGGGGGTGGAGATCGAGCGGAGTGGATGGAGGGGACGAGGTGGGAGGTCGTGAGAAGATAGGATATGGTGGGTGGTTTTCTTCGTGCAGTTCGGTCGTGTGTTTTGGTGTGGTTAGTTTGTAGCTGCAGGATGAGGCGGAGGTGTTAGCAGAATAAGGTGGGGATATGCAGAATAAGGTATTAAGGGGTGTTGTTAGAATAGACCTACTCATATGAGTATACATACATACATACATACATACATACATACATACATACATACATACATACATACATACACACACACACACACAGTTATAAGGACATGCTTGCATAACCAAATTAAACATCCACTTACATAGATGGCTACTACAACCATGGCATTTGCACACACCAAAGTAAACTATTACATGCATAATTACATAGGCACACACACGAACAATAAAGTAAACTATATATTACATGCATGATTAACTAGCATAAACGATGATCTGATCATCATATACTTCTTGTGACGCTTGATCTGCTTGTGGCTCGATCCAGGCTCATCGATTTCGGTAACGAGGCACTTCCTCATGTCAACGATCCACCTGTGCATCTCATAGCATGTGTACACACTCTTGGTCGCGAACCTGAGGTGAGGTTCATGCAGTTGCCGCATCCAGGCCCCGTGCTAGGATACGGGACTTGTTCTCTGGGCATCCTACTTCATCTTTTCGTAGTAGGGGTCGATGATGGCCGAGGCGAGTTCGACCATGGAGTCCTTCTTCGTGCTGCCCCAGACCCTGTAGTGGTCACAGATTTCGACAAGGTTCTTGCAGGCCAAGCCTGTAACACGGAGCGCGTTTACATCGTCGGTGGTTTCCACCATGGTGAACTTGTAGTCGGAGCTGTTGACAAACCTGTTGAAACGGCTGCAAGGCTCTGTGGCCATGTAGTAGTGGTAGATGAGGACATGATGGCCCACACACAACTGGGCGATGGCAACCTTCTGATCTATGCCGGGACGACCGGTGGTGTACTGGACGTTGATGCCGACCACCTTGTACTTGTCTCGAGCAAGCAACTGCTCAACGCTGTTGATGTAGTCGTCCACCACGGCTGGGTCGATGGTGTACACCACCGAGAGATCCGTCTCCCTCGCGTGGGTCTCCACTCTATACTCGCCGAACTCCATCGGAGCGCTACTGGACATCCCCTCTCTATGTGTCGTCGTGGGTGTGCTTTGTGTTGTGGGGTGCGATTGAAAGGTTGAAGAGACTTAGGTTATAATGGCCGCGGGAATTAAATGGGAAGCCGGACAGCCAGGACGGCAGGCCCTGATGGCAATTCTAATTTGCAGCGCATAACTCCATCGTGCCACACGTAACTACATCGCATGGAAACACGCGCGGCGCAACCGCATGCATATGGGGCCCCAGACGTGATCGTGCGCACGCCCAAACACTGGCAGAGTGAGCGCAGAGGGACGCGAGAAAACTGCTCCGCGGTCGCCTCAATGGCGATCAACCATCTCTATCTCTACTCTTATAAAAGACAGAGTTGGTGATGATGGTGTGCCTGCCATCGTGTAATATAGACTATCCGATCTATATCTGACGGTTAGAAAGCAAACTATGACAATTTTGCAAAAATATACATGCACCTCTCTCCACACTTGCAGATAAGGACTTCTTTCGTTCATCCTTTTCTCTCACAAGATAAACTACTCATACAAATGTATCTTGATGTTTCGTGCAACGCACGGGCATCTTGCTAGCATATATATGCATATAGTAGTTGAACGTGCAAGGAAAAGCTGTCCACATGCCGAGCGCGCCAATGGACGCGAGCAGAGCGCGCCAATAGACGCGACAGAGCGTGCCACGGCGCCTAATAGCGAGCAGAGCTTGCCGAGGGAGACAAGCAGAGGACAGCACAGTCATACGTGGCAAATAAGACGAACTGTGCGAGCGGTGTTGGAGACATCAGGCATGAACTAGATTAGAGTTGCGTGTGTGATACGTGGCATACAGTTGATCCATCCGAGCTGTTTGTGATGGAATAAGCCGTACGTGTTGTGGGCAAACGCTTGCTGGTATATAACCTTAAATTTAACCAAAACAGTGTTAATGCATGTTACAAAAATTGTATAGCTGGAAACTATGTTCAAATACGACTCCAACGATATAATGTTTGGCGACATGCATTCGTATTTTATTAGTTAAATCCTACTTATAAACCAGGACGGGGGTATAGTAGGTAATTAAATCACATATGTTTTTTTATTAAACATGTCCTCTCGCACGTCTTGTCACCCAGCTGCCGCAGACAGCTTACAGCACAAGTTTGCGCAGCGCGTGGGGCGTTCTTTTGGCCAAACGGTGGCGCCAATGAATCGTCGGTGAGCCTGTTCCCGCACAACCTCACAGGTTCCCGCGCAAGCTTCCCGCCCGACTCGGTGAAATCCCCCAAAATCACAATGCTTATCGGCCTGCTATAAAAACCCTCACGGCCGGCGAGTCCTGCATCGCATTTTCCCCTCCCTCCCTGTAGCTTATCTCGTCTGCTTCTCCCACAATCGCCAATGGCACAGGTCCGTCGTCGTCGCTCAGCCATTCCGCCGTCATTAGATGACAGCTCCAGCTGGGAGGCTACACCTCGATGGCAGCGCAGTCCCCGGCGTAGTGTAGTGTGTGTGGCGTCCCTGTTGGGTGTGCGCAAGAACACCCACCACACGCTCCACCGCCGCTGCCCATTGGCAGCTGTTGCCGGCCGCCGTTGCCGCCACACCACCGTCGAAAGCCAGGGCCATCTCCCTCTCTACCGCCGCAGCCCGAAGGCGGGAGGTGGCCGTCGTGGCCGCCACCCCACTACCGGCCATCATGGCCATCACCCGCTCCGCCACCGCGGCCCGAAGGCGGGAGGTGGTGGTTGTGGCCGCCACCCCGTCGTCGGCCGCCATGGCCGCCAGCCCACCGTCGACTGCCGGGATTATCACCCGCTTTGCCGCCGCGGCCCGAAGGCAGGAGGCGGATGTGGAGTCCCGCACGTGCGTCAGCGACCTTGCGCGCTACATCGAGTTCCTGCGGGAGGAGGAGGAGCGCCTTGTCGAGCACGTGAAGAGCCTTACCGCAGCCGTGGCCGCAGCACACGCCGACGCAGAGGCGAGGAATCAGGAGATCTACGAGCAGTCGGGCCGCTTCAAGAGGGATCGTCTGGAGCGGCAGTGGGCGTTCGAGCCGGCGAGCATCGCTGAACGTGTAGCATCGACAGGCACCGTATTGCAGTTGTCCAGCTCGTTAGTAGGCTCCTCCTCCTCCTCTGCCTATTACTGAGGGGGTGAGCGCGCTCGGAAGAGGAGAGGCTGCCGGAAGTAGCACAAAGCCCCTCTGTGGTAGTAGTAGTAGTATTTAGGGGCTATTTTGTTCAGTTCATCTGATTATACATGTGTGGTCGAACTGTACAAGGTACTTTAAATTAGCTAGTATATATATAGTTGAACTAGCTATTTCAGTATGTTGTTGGCAATAATTGGGGAGAAGTTTGGTCTGTTCAGTTGTCGAGTTGATCTGTCTGTATAAATTAAGAACGACTGCTTAATCTATGAATGAAATCTATGCTTAATTACTAAATTTTAGTTGCAAAAATTAGATAGTGCTAATGATTTATAGCTGCATATTTTGACAAATCGCAGTGTTACAAGGATTGACAAATGGCAACGTTACTAGATCTACAAATGTAAATCTTTCCAGTTTGACAAATGGCAACATACCCAATAATTGTTTGTACGTGGTTGCACACGGGTCATCCAAAACAACCGTTTGCGTTGAAGGGATGCACAAATCCTGCGTTGCTCTCACTTTGCATACGAGTGTTCTATATAAAACGTTTGCGATCAAGAGCTGCACAAATCCTTCTCGGCACATTTTCCCTTGGCTTCCTGGGGAAGCTGTCAGTTTGCATACGGGTGTTCTAACTAAACCGTTTGCGATGAGTGTTTTATATTTAAAAACTGAATTAAATTGGGGAAACTGAATTAAACCTGGGGAAGCTGACAATTTTTTTACCACGGCATGTTGATGCCGCTCCATGATAGCATGCCAAGTTTCATGAATTTCAGAAAAGTTTTGGATTTAATAGAATTTAAAAACCAGGTATCTCAATGTTTGCGGCCGAGTGACGGTGGCAGGGTGTTTGAAATTCATTCCCATTTCTTGCATGGGACCTAAGCATGCACCCAAGGACACATATTCATTTTTTTAACCAGTTTTATATGCACTCGAGAATGTGCATGTAGTTCAAATTTGAATTATGCACATAAAATGCTTGGAAAACCCAGTTAATGTATAAAAATCTCCAAACAAACCTCAAAAAATCCCCAAATTGAACACAACACTCTTGTTGTTCTATGTTGACACTCCAAATTTTTTGAAAGCAATAAGAGGCAACATATATCATTTCGTCCCCAAAGCTGGCACGTTCCCTATCGAAACCATCATGCTTGTTGTGAGAAGCTCTGGTTTGCGAGAAGCTTATACCCAAATCTGCCCCAAATGGGACAAAAAATTTACCACAGCTTGTTGATGTCGCTCTATGATAGCATGCCAAGTTTCATGAATTTTAGACGAGTTTTGTATTTACTAGAATTTAAAAACCAGGTATCTCAATGTTTGTGGCCGAGTGACGGTGACAGGGTGTTTGAAATTCATTCTCATTTCTTGCATGGGACCTAAGCATGCACCCAAGGACACATATTTGATATTTCAACCAGTTTATATGCACTGGAGAATGTGCATGTAGTTCAAATTTGAATTATCCACATAAAATGCATGGAAAACCCAGTTAATGTATAAAAATGTCCAAACGAACCCCGAAAAAAAATCCAAAATTGAACACAACACTCTTGTTGTTCTATGTTGACACTCGAATTTTTTTGAAAGCAATAAGAGGCAACGGATATCGTTTCGTCCCCAAAGGTGCATGTTCCCTACCGAAACCATCACGCTTGTTGTGAGAAGCACTGGTTGTGAGAAGCTTATACCCAAACCTGCCCCAAATGAGACAAAATTTTTACCACGGCATGTTGATGCTGCTCCATGATAGAATGCCAAGTTTCATGAATTTCACACGAGTTTTGGATTTACTAGAATTTAAAAACCAGGTATCACAATATGTGCGGTCGACTGACGGTGGCAGGGTGTTTGAAATTCATTCCCATTTCTTGCATGGGACCTAAGCATGCAACGAAGGACACATATTTGATTTTTCAACCAGTTTATATGCACTGGAGCATGTGCATGTAGTTCAGATTTGAATTATGCGCATAAAATGCCTAGAAGACCCAGTTAATGTATGAAAATGTCCAAACGAAGCCTGAATAATTCCATTTTTTTGGATGACACACCTATAGTTGCATGTTCACTGCAGATAAAAGTTCTAGAAATTGAAACACCGTCCATGGCCGCTGTGACCTCATTATATAATTCAAATCAAGACGAAAATAAAGTAGATCCCACACAATTTATTATAACCAACCGTGTGAGATGCAGCACAAAATATCTTCGGACCGTGTCTAAATAAGGGACCGTATCTGATGACACTTTGCGCGCCAGTTTCTTGGCTGAAGCGATTCCAAATTTTCGGCTTCCGCGGAAATATCTACCTCCCCGCCCCCTCCACCTTACCAAGAGCCACATTTCCCCTGTTTCCGCCTTCTTTTCCAAGTTGAATCCTTCATTCCTTACTTGCAGCGTCGCCGCCTCCTTGCCGGCGACCCTCCTTCACGCTGCTCGGCCTCGCCTATCCAGGCAGGTAATCCACACCCGACCTCCATCCTCCTCCTCCTTCCACATCCCACATGCCCCGACCGAGCGCGAAACCTTCCACCCAAATCACCGACCCCTCCACCAAATAAGCGCCGGCCTAAGCTGATGGTATAGGGGTGTCCTTTCGATAAGTAAGAGTGTCGAACCCAACGAGGAGCAGAAGGAAATGATAAGCGGTTTCTAGCAAGGTATTCTCTGCAAGTACTGAAATAAGTGGTAATAGATAGTTTTGTGATAGGATAATTTGTAACGAGCAACAAGTAACAAAAGTAAATAAAGTGCAGCAAGGTGGCCCAATCCTTTTTGTAGCAAAGGACAAGCCTGGACAAACTCTTACATAGAGGAAAGCGCTCCCGAGGACACATGGGAATATCGTCAAGCTAGTTTTCATCACGTTCGTATGATTCGCGTTCGGTACTTCGATAATTTGGTATGTGGGTGGACCGGTGCTTGGGTACTGTCCTTACTTGGACAAGCATCCCACTTATGATTAACCTCTATTGCAAGCATCCGCAACTACAACAAAAGTATTAAGGTAAACCTAACCATAGCATGAAACATATGGATCCAAATCAGCCCCTTATGAAGCAACGCATAAACTAGGGTTTAAGCTTCTGTCACTCTAGCAACCCATCATCTACTTACTACTTCCCAATGCCTTCCTCTAGGCCCAAATAATGGTGAAGTGTCATGTAGTCGACGTTCACATAACACCACTTGGGGAGAGACAACATACATCTCATCAAAATATCGAATGAATACCAAATTCACATGACTACTAATAGCAAGACTTCTCCCATGTCCTCAGGAACAAACGTAACTACTCACAAAGCATATTCATATTCATAATCAGAGGGGTATTAATATGCATATAGGATCTGAACATATGATCTTCCACCAAATAAACCAACTAGCATCAACTACAAGGAGTAATTAACACTACTAGCAACCTACTAGCACCAATCCCGGACTTGAAGACAAGAATTGGATACAAGAGATGAACTAGGGTTTTGAGAAGAGATGGTGCTGATGAAGATGTTGATGGATATTGCCCTCTCTCGATGAGAGGAGCGTTGGTGATGACGATGGCGATGATTTCCCCCTCCCGGAGGGAAGTTTCCCCGGCAGAACAGCTCTGCCGGAGCCCTAGATTGGATCCTCCAAGGTTCCGCCTCGTGGCGGCGGAGTTTCATCCGAGAAGATGGCTTATGATTTTTTCCTCATCGAAAAACTCCATATAGCAGAAGATGGACATCAAAGGGCCAACAGGGGGCCCACGGGGTAGGGGGCGCGCCCCCCACCCTCGTGGGCAGGGTGTGGCCCCCTGGTGAACTTCTTGCGCTCAGTATTTTTTATATATTCTGAAAACGTCTTCCGTGAAGTTTCAGGACTTTTGGAGCTGTGCAGAATATGTCTCTAATATTTGCTCCTTTTCCAGCCCAGAATCCCAGCTGCCGGCATTCTCCCTCTTTATGTAAACCTTGTAAAATAAGAGAGAATAGGCATAAGTATTGTGACATAATGTGTAATAACAGCCCATAATGCAATAAATATCGATATAAAAGCATGATGCAAAATGGACGTATCAACTCCCCCAAGCTTAGACCTCGCTTGTCCTCAAGCGAAAGCCGAAATCAAAAAATATGTCCACATGTTTAGAGATAGAGGTGTCGATAAAAATAAAATACGGACATGAGGGCATCATGATCATTCTTAGTACAACAACTTATATAATTCTTGTCATATGATTTCTTATGCTAGAGTAATAATTCAATCACAATTTCAAGTAGGAATCGTAAACATCATTGAAAACTAACAAACTATAATCTCAGTCATTGGAGCAATTGCAATTTATCATAACATAGGAAAGAGTCAATGTATAAGAGCTTTTCAGCAAGTCCACATACTCAACTATCATATAGTATTTCACAATTGCTGACACTCACGCAATACTTATGGGTATGGAGTTTTAATCAGACAGAGAGAAATATAGGGGCTTATAGTTTTGCCTCCCAACGTTTTACCTCAAGGGTAATGTCAACAATAATAGTTCATGAAAACTCACATCCAATTAGCCATATATACCAGGATCTTTCCAACATACTGTGCTTGCCAAAGGATAAAATGTAAAAAGGAAGGGTGAAGATCACCATGACTCTTATGCAAGGTAGGAGATAAAAGTAAAAGACAGGCCCTTCGCAGAGGGAAGCAGAGGTTGTCATGCGCTTTTATGGTTGGATGCACAAAATCTTAATGCGAAAGAACGTCACTTTATATTGCCACTTGTGATATGGACCTTTATTATGCAGTCTGTCGCTTTTATTTCTTCCATATCACACGATCGTATAAAGCTTATTTTCTCCCACACTAATAAGTCATACATATTTAGAGAGCAATTTTTATTGCTTGCACCGATGACAACTTACTTGGAGGATCTTACTCAATCCATAGGTAGGTATGGTGGACTCTCATGGCAAAACTGGTTTAAGGGTATTTGGAAGCACAAGTAGTATCTCTACTTGGTGCGATGAATTTGGCTAGCAAGAGGGGGAAACGCAAGCTCAACCATGTTGGATGATCCATGACAATATAATTTATCTCAGATGTAAGAAAACATAACCCATTACATTGTCTTCCTTGTCCAACGTCAACTCTTTAGCATGTCATATTTTAATGAGTGCTCACAATCATAAAAGATGTCCAAGATAGTATATTTATATGTGAAGACCTCTCTTTCTTTATTACTTCCTATTAATTGCAACGACGACCAAAACTATGTTTGTCAACTCTCAACAACCTTTATTCATCATACTTTTTCTATGTGAGCTCATTACTCTCCATAAGATCCATATGATCTCTTTGTTTCTTTTTGTTTCTTTCTCTTTTCTTTTATTCCCTTAGTATCATGGCAAAATAATCAAGCCCTTGACTCAACACTAATCTTTATTATATAGCTCATAGACTCGATTACATAGAGGAATTATAAAGCAAAACTCACAACTAGATCATACTAAGAACTTTTATTCTACTAGATCAAGATATTACCAAAAGGATCGAACTAAGAAAACGGTAAAGATAAAAGTGATGGTGATACGATACTGGGGCACTCCCCCATGCTTGGCAGTTGCCAAGGGGAGTGCCCATACCAAATACTCAATTCTTCTTTGTTGGTGGAGAAGGTGATGGTTTTGTTGATGGCGTAGGCTTGTCGTCCTTCTTCCAAGGCATAGGCTCACCATCATAGAAGGATGATCGAGTCTCCTGAAACCTCAAATCTGCAACCAAACTCATCCTCTTGAATCTATATTCATACTCACAGTTTTGATTTGCAGGTCATAGATCTGGGCTTGGAGGTGCTCGTTTTTCTCATGAAGCTTGAAGATGGCCTCCCCAATGTCCTTAACGTCCAGCTTGTGGTTGTTGGTGAACTCCGTGATCATAATGTATTGGAATCGAGTCCATGCTCCACCATCTCCTGACACTTAAAAACTTCTTGCTCCAATGCCTCGAGCCTTGCCTCTGTGCTTCCGGTCTTCCTTGGTCCCTCAGTATCGCGGATGTGCAACAACCCCTCATGCATCTCAATGGTTTGAGGTAGGGGTTGATGACCTTCTCAAAGAACTGGTCCTTGGAGGCGCTTGAAGACGACATGACGACCTGGATCTGTCACAAAAATAGCTCGAAACAAAAACAGGAGATTTTTGCATGATACGGGAGTCAAAACCCCCGGGAGATTATATAATGAATTTTTACCGACCAAAATACGTGTCGTGTATGAAAACGGAGTCGGGAGAGCACATGAAGTGCCCACGAGGAAGGGGGGCGTGCCCAAGAGGGTAGGGCACACCCAGGAGGGTAGGGCGCGCCCTCCACCTTCGTGGAGCCCTCGTGTCCTTCCCGGACTGCTTCTTATTTTTCTATTTTTCTAAATATTCCAAAACGGAGAAATATTGCCTTAAAACTATTTTGGAGGCGGTTTATTTACCGTACCACATACCTATTCCTTTTCAGAGTCTGAAACATTTCGGAAAGTGTCCCTTATGTATTCCTCCGGGGTTACGGTTTCAATAACATTGGTTTCAACATTTATGGGATTACCTGAGATATAATGTTTGATTCTTTGACCGTTCACCACCTTCGGATTTGTGCCTTCGAAGTTGTTGATTTTTATCGCACCAGAACGATAGACCTCCTTGATAACGTAAGGACCTTCCCATTTACGTCGGTGGAGCTTCGGGGGCCCCATGAGGCAGGGGGCGCGCCCTAGGGGGGCGCCCCCCACCCTCGTGAGCACCTCCCTTGGCTCCTGACGTGGGGTCCAAGTCCACCTGGTAGCTTTCCTTCCAAAAACAACTTCTCCAGTTGATTTCGTTCCGTTTCGACTCCGTTTGATATTCCTTTTCTTCGAAACAATGTAATAGGCAAAAACAACAATTTTGGGCTGGGCCTGCGGTTAATAGGTTAGTCTCAAAAATAATATAAAAGTGGATAATAAAGCCCAATATTGCCCAAAACAGTAGATAACATAGCATGGAGCAATCAAAAATTATAGATACGTTGGAGACGTATCAAGCATCCCCAAGCTTAATTCCTGCTCGTCCTCGAGTAGGTAAATGATAAAAACAGAATTTTTGATGCGGAGTGCTACTTGGCATAATTTCAATGTAATTCTTCTTAATTGTGGTATGAATATTCAGATCCAAAAGATTCAAGACAAAAGTTCATATTGACATAAAAATGATAATACTTCAAGTATACTAACTAAGCAATTATGTCTTCTCAAAATAACATGGCCAAAGAAAGTTCATCCCTACAAAATCATATAGTTTAGTCATGTTTCATTTTCGTCACACAAGAATGCTCTCATCATGCACAACCCCAATGACAAGCCAAGCAATTGTTTCATACTTTAGTAATCTCAAACTCATAAACTTTCACGCAATACATGAGCGCAAGCGATGGATATAGCACTATGGGTGGGATAGAATAACGAGGGGGTTATGTGGAGAAGATAAAAAGGAGAAAGTCTCACATCAACGAGGCTAATCAATGGGCTATGGAGATGCCCATCGATTGATGTTAATGCAAGGAGTAGGGATTGCCATGCAACGGATGCACTAGAGCTATAAATGTATGAAAGCTCAACAAAAGAAACTAGTGGGTGTGCATCCAACTTGCTTGCTCACGAAGACCTAGGGCACTTGAGGAGGCCCATTGTTGGAATATACAAGCCAAGTTCTATAATGAAAAATTCCCACTAGTATATGAAAGTGATAACATGAGATACTCTCTACTATGAAGATCATGGTGCTACTTTGAAGCACAAGTGTGGTAAAAGGATAGTAACATTGTCCCTTCTCTCTTTTCTCTCATTTTTTGGGCCTTTTCTTTTTTTATGGCCTTTATCTTTTTTTTGGGCCTTCTCTTTTTATGGCCTTTATTTTTTTATTCCTCACTTGGGACAATGCTCTAGAAAATGATGATCATCACACTTCTATTTATTTACAACTCAATGATTACAACTCGATACTAGAACGAAAGATGACTCTATATGAATGCCTCCGGCGGTGTACCGGGATATGCAATGGACCAAGAGTGACATGTATGAAAGAATTATGAACGGCGGCTTTGCCACAAATACTATGTCAACTACATGATCATGCTAACCAATATGACAATGATGAATGTGTCATGATGAACGGAATGATGGGAAGTTGCATGGCAATATATCTCGGAATGGCTATGGAAATGCCATAATAGGTAGGTATGGTGGCTATTTTGAGGAAGATATAAGGAGGTTTATGTGTGAAAGAGTGTATCATATCACGGGGTTTGGATGCACTGGCGAAGTTTGTGCCAACTCTCAATGTGAGAAAGGGCAATGCACGGTACCGAAGAGGCTAGCAAGGATGGAAGGGTGAGAGTGTGTATAATCCATGGACTCAACATTAGTCATAAAGAACTCACATACTTATTGCAAAAATCTACAAGTCATCAAAAACCTCGGCACTACACGCGTGCTCCTAGAGGGATAGATTGGTAGGAAAAGACCATCGCTCGTCCCCGACCACCACTCATAAGGAAGACAATCAAATAACACCTCATGTTTCAAATTTGTTACACAACGTTTACCATACGTGCATGCTACGGGACTTGCAAACTTCAACACAAGCATTTCTCAATTTCACAACTACTCAACTAGCACGACTTTGATATTATTACCTCCATATGTCAAAAGAATCATCAAGCATCACACTTCTCTTAGTATTCATCACACTCATAAAAAGTTTTTATTATTCTTGGATGCCTAGCATATTAGGATTATTTAAGAAAATTACCATGCTATTTAAGACTCTCAAATAATATAAGTGAAGCATGAGAGTTCATCTATTTCTTCAAAATAAAAACTACCACCATGCTCTAAAAGATATATGTGAAGCACTAGAGCAAATGACAAACTACTCCAAAAGATATAAGTGAAGATCAATGAGTAGTTGAATAATTATGCAACCATGTGAAGACTCTCTAACATTTAAGAATTTAAGATCTTGGTATTTTATTGGCAAACATCATGTGAAGAAGCAAAAACTTAGGATCAACCGATACTAACCGATAGTTGTTGAAGAAGAAAGGTGGGATGTCAACCGGGGCATCCCCAAGCTTAGATGCTTGAGACTTCTTGAAATATTATCTTGGGATGCCTTGGGAATCCTTAAGCTTGACCTTTTGTGTCGCCTTAATTCCTCTCATATCACGGTCTTCCCTAAATCTCAAAAGCTTCATCCACACAAAACTCAACAAGGACTCGTGAGATAAGTTAGTATAAACCATTGCAAAACCCTTATCATACTCTACTGTAGCAAATCACTAAAATTATTATTCAACATTTCATACTAAATGCCTCTGCATATTTAATACTCCTATCCTCAAATAGAATCATTAAAGAAGCAAACCTATGCAAACAATGCAAACATAACAGCAATCTGCCTAAACAGGACAGTCTGTAAAGAATGCAGCAACATCCATACTTCCCTAGCTCCAAAAATTATGAAAGAAAATTCCCACTGTAGTAAATTTATCAGAGCTTAATATTCAAAAGGTTTCAACATTTTATCACATTCTGAATTTTCTAGGGAATTATTGCAACAGCGGTAAACTTTCTGTTTTCAAACAGCAACATGTATACTTGTAACATAGGCATAGTAAAGGCTATCAATGCAACTTTTATTGAAATAAAAGATGCAAAACATTGTTATAAATAACAGAAAGGAAATCCTAACAAAATAAATTGACGCTCCAAGCAAAACACATATCATGTGGCGAATAAAAATATAGCTCCAAGTAAAGTTACCGATGAACGAAGACGAAAGAGGGGATGCCTTCCGGGGCATCCCCAAACTTAGGCTCTTGGATATCCTTGAATATTACCTTGGGGTGCCTTGGGCATCCCCAAGCTTAGTCTCTTTCCACTCCTTATTCCATAGCCCATCGAATCTTCACCCAAAACTTGAAAACTTCACAACACAAAACTTGAAAACTCGTAAGCTCCGTTAGCGAAAGAAAACAAAACACCACTTCAAGGTACTGTAATGAACTCATTATTTATTTATATTGGTGTTAAACCTACTGTATTCCAACTTCTCAATGGTTTATAAACTCTTTTACTAGCCATAGATTCATCAAAATAAGTAAACAACACATGAAAAACAGAATCTGTCAAAAACAGAACAGTATGTAGTAATCTTGATCAAACGTATACTTCTGGAACTCATAAAATTCTCAAATAAATTTCTGAACCTGAGGAATTTATCTATTAATAATCTGCAAAAAGAATTAACTAAATATCGCTCTCCAATAAAAAATGGCAGCAATTCTCGTGAGCGCTAAAGTTTCTATTTTTTACAGCATGATCGCAAAGACTTCCCCCAAGTCTTCCCAAAGGTTCTACTTGGCAAAAACACTAATTAAAAGCATAAAACCACATCTAAACATAGGCTAGATGAATTATTTATTACTAAACAGGAACAAAAAGCATGGAATAAAAATAAAGTTGGGTTGCCTCCCAACAAGCGCTATCGTTTAACGCCCCTACCTAGGCATGATGATTTCAATGATGCTCACATAAAGGATAAGAATTGAAACATAAAGAGAGCATAATGAAGAATATGACTAGCACATTAAGTCTAACCCACTTCCTATGCATAGGGATTTTGTGAGCAAACAACTTGCGGTAACAATAATCAACTAGCATAGGAGGGCAAAACAAGCATAACTTCAAAACTTTAAGCAAATAGAGAGGAAACTTGATATTATTGCAATTCCTACAAGCATATATTCCTCCCTCATAATAATTTTCAGTAGCATCATGAATGAATTCAACAATATAACCAGCACCTAAAGCATTCTTTTCATGATCTACAAGCATAGAATTTTTACTACTCTCCACATAAGCAAAATTCTTCTATTGAATAATAGTGGGAGCAAACTCAACAAAATAACTATCATGTGATTGAAAATTAAGATCAAGATGACAAGTTTCATGGTTATCATTGTTCTTTAAAGCATACGTGTCATCACAATAATCATCATAGATAGGAGGCATGCTTTCATCATAATAAATTTGCTCATCAAAACTTGGGGGATAACAAATATCATCTTCATCAAACATAGATTCCCCAAGCTTGTGGCTTTGCATATCATTAGCATCATAGATATTCAAGGAATTCATACTAAAAACATTGCAATCATGATCATTATTCAAATATTTAGTGCCAAACATTTTATAGATTTCTTCTTCTAGCACTTGAGCACAATTATCCTTTCCATCATACTCATGAAAGATATTAAAAAGGTGAAGCGTATGAGACAAACTCAATTCCATTTTTTTATAGTTTTCTTTTATAATCTAAACTAGTGATAAAACAAGAAACTAAAAGACTCAATTGCAAGATCTAAAGATATACCTTCAAGCGCTAACCTCCCCGGCAATGGCGCCATAAAAGAGCTTGATGTCCACTACACAACCTTCTTTTTGTAGACGTTGTTGGGCCTCCAAGTGCAGAGGTGTGTAGGACAGTAGCAAATTTCCCTCAAGTAGATGACCTAAGGTTTATCAATCCGTAGGAGGCGTAGGATGAAGATGGTCTCTCTCAAACAACCCTGTAACCAAATAGCAAAGAGTCTCTTGTGTCCCCAACACACCCAATACAATGGTAAATTGTATAGGTACACTAGTTCGGCGAAGAGATGATGATACAAGTGGTATATGGATAGTAGATAATAGTTTTTGTAATCTGAAAATATAAAAACAGCAAGGTAACAAATGATAAAAGTGAGCGTAAATGGTATTGCAATGATAGGAAATAAGGCCTAGGGTTCGTACTTTCGCTAGTGTAAGTTCCCTCAACAATAATATCATAATTGGATCACTTAACTATCCCTCAACATGCAACAAAGAGTCACTCCAAAGTCACTAATATCGGAGAACAAACGAAGAGATTATGGTAGGGTACGAAACCACCTCAAAGTTATTCTTTCCAATAAATCCGTTGGGCTATTCCTATAAGTATCACAAACAACCCTAGAGTTCGTACTAAAATAACACCTTAAGACACAAATCAACCAAAACCCTAATGTCACCTAGATACTCCAATGTCACCTCAAGTATCCGTGGGCATGATTATATGATATGCATCACACAATCTCAGATTCATCTATTCAACCAACACATAGAACATCAAAGAGTGCCCCAAAGTTTCTACCGGAGAATCACGACGAAAATGTGTGCCAACCCCTATGCATAGGTTCATGGGCGGAACCCGCAAGTTGATCACCAAAACATACATCAAGTGAATCACGTGGTATCTCATTGTCAGCACAGATACGCACGGCAAGACATACATCAAGTGTTCTCAAATCTTTAAAGATTCAATCCGATAAGATAATTCAAAGGGGAAACTCAATTCATTACAAGAGAGTAGAGGGGGAGGAGAAACATACGATCCAACTATAATAGCAAAGCTCGCGATACATCAAGATCGTATCACCTCAAGAACACAAGAGAGAGAGAGAGATCAAACACATAGCTACTGGTACATACCCTCAGCCCCGAGGGAGAACTACTCCCTCCTCATCATGGAGAGCACCGGGATGATGAAGATGGCCACTGGAGAAAGATCGCCCCCTCCGGCAGGGTGCCGGAACAGGTTTAGATTGGCTTTCGGTGGCTACGGAGGCTTCTGGCAGCGGAACTCCCGATCTAATCTCTGTTCTAGAAGTTTTAGGGTACGTGAGTATATATGGGTCCAGGAAGTACATCGGTGGAGCTTCGGGGGCCCCACGAGGCAGGGGGCGCGCCCCCACCCTCGTGAGCACCTCCCTTGGCTCCTGACGTGGGGTCCAAGTCCATCTGGTAGCTTTCCTTCCAAAAATAACTTCTCCAGTTGATTTCGTTCCGTTTCGACTCCGTTTGATATTCCTTTTCTTCGAAACACTGAAATAGGCAAAAAACAGCAATTCTGGGCTGGGCCTCCGGTTAATAGGTTAGTCCCAAAAATAATATAAAAGTGGATAATAAAGCCCAATATTGCCCAAAACAGTAGATAACATAGCATGGAGCAATCAAAAATTATAGATACGTTGGAGACGTATCAAGGATCTGTTCATGTGCATGCTCAGGTACACAATGTCTAATAACACCATCTACTCCTTCTTTATAAAGATGTGGGTCATCCCAAAAGTAATGCCTCAAATCATAGAAGAACTTTTTCTTTTGCTGGTATGTGAAACTAGGTGGTATAAACTTAGCAACAATGTAATTAGCATAATCAGCATACCATGGAGCAGTATGAGAAGCATTTATGACATTCAGTTGCTCATCAGGAAAGCTATCATCAATAGGTAGTGGGTCATCAAGCACATTTTCTAACCTAGACAAGTTGTCTGCAATGGGGTTCTTAGCTCCCTTTCTATCAACAATATGTAAGTCAAATTCTTGTAGCAAGAGCACCCATCTAATAAGTCTAGGTTTAGCATCTTTCTTTTCCATAAGATATTTAATAGCAGCATGATCAGTGTGAATAGTTACTTTAGAATCAACAATATAAGGTCTGAACTTATCACAAGCAAATACAACTGCTAAGAATTCTTTTTCAGTAGTAGCATAATTTCTTTGAGCATTGTCTAGGGTTTTACTAGCATATTGAATAATGTTTAATTTCTTATCAAGTCTTTGCCCTAGAACAGCACCTACAACATAATCACTAGCATCACACATAATTTCAAAGGGTAAATTCCAATCAGGTGGCTGAACAATAGGTGCAGAGATCAATGCTTTCTTAAGAATTTCAAATGCTTCTACACAACCATCATCAAAGACAAATGATATATCTTTTTGTAATAAATTAGTCAGAGGCCGAGAAATTTTTGAGAAGTCCTTAATGAACCTCCTATAAAATCCGGCGTGGCCAAGGAAACTTCTTATACCTTTGATGTCCTTGGGGCATGGCATATTTTCAATAGCATCAACCTTGGCTTTATCAACTTCAATACCTCTTTCAGAAACTTTATGCCCCAAGACAATACCTTCATTAACCATAAAGTGGCACTTTTCCCAATTCAAGACAAGATTAGTTTCTTCACATCTCTGCAAAACTCAATCAAGGTTGCTCAAGCAATCATCAAAAGAAGATCCATAGACGGAGAAATCGTCCATGAAAACCTCACAAACCTTTTCACAAAAGTCAGAGAATATAGCCATCATGCATCTTTGAAAGGTAGCAGGTGCATTACATAAACCAAAAGACATACGTCTATAAGCAAAAGTACCAAAAGGGCAAGTAAAAGTAGTATTTGATTGATCCTTGGCTGACACAGGTATTTGAGAGAAACCAGAATAACCATCTAGAAAGCAAAAATGTGTATGTTTGGATAATCCTTCTAGCATCTGATCGATAAAAGTTAAGGGGTAATGATCCTTTTTAGTGGCCTTATTTAATTTGCGGAAATCAATTACCATCCTATAACCTGTAATAATTCTTTGAGGAATCAATTCATCTTTATCATTAGGAACGACAATAATACCTCCCTTCTTAGGGACACAATAGACATGACTTACCCACTGACTATCAGCAACGGGATAGATTATACCTGCCTCAAGGAGCTTTAGTATTTCCTTTCTTACCACTTCTTTCATTTTAGGATTCATCCGTCGTTGATGATCACGAACTGGTTTAGCATCTTCTTCCAAATTTATTTTATGTTGACATAGAGTGGGACTAATGCCCTTAAGATCATCAAGAGTATACCCAATAGTAGCACGATGCTTCTTCAGAGTTTTCAATAATCTCTCCTCCGCATGCTCTGAAAGGTTAGCACTAATAATAACAGGATATATCTTTTTCTCATCAAGATAAGCATATTTAAGAGTATTAGGCAACGGTTTAAGCTCAAACACAGGATCACCCTTGGATGGAGGAGGATCCCCTAGGATTTCAATAGGCAAATTGTGTTTCAGAATAGGTTCCTGTTTAAAGAATACCTCATCTATTTCCATTCTTTCATTCATAAACATATCATTTTCATGGTCTAGCAAATATTGTTCTAAAGGATCACTAGGAGGTACGACAATAGAAGCAAGACCAATAATTTCATCCTTACTAGGTAATTCTTCTTCACGGTGTTGTCTACTAAATTTAGAGAAATTAAATTCATGAGACATATCATCTAAACCGATAGTAACAATGTCCTTTTTGCAATCTATCTTAGCATTAATAGTGTTCAAGAAGGGTCTACCAAATATAATGGGACAAAAGCTATCTTGTGGGGAACCAAGAACAAGACAATCAGCAGGATATTTAGTTTTCCCACACAAGACTTCAACATCTCAAACAATTCCCATTGGTGAAATAGTATCTCTATTGGCAAGTTTAATTGTGACATCAATATCTTCTAACTCAACAGGTGCAATATCATGCATAATTTCTCTATATAGGCCGATAGGTATTGCACTAGCACTGGCACCCATATCACATAAACCGTGATAACAATGATCTCCTATTTTAACATAAATAACAGGCATGCCTACCACAGGTCTAGGTTTATCTTCAGCACAAGGTTTAGCAATTCTAGCAGTTTCATCACAGAAATAAATAACATACCCATCAATATTATCAGCCAAGAGATCTTTAACAATAGCAATATCAGGTTCAACTTTAATTTGCTTAGAAGGTGTGTAAGTTTTAATATTGATTTTACGAACCACAGTTGAAGATTTAGCACGATCCTTTATTCTGACAGGTAAAGGTGGTTTCTCAACATAAGAAGTAGGAACAATAGGATCATTATAAGTGATAATCTTTTCTTCAACTTTAATAGGTGCAGCTCCTTTTACTTCTATGGGAGGATGATATTTAAACCACTTCTCCTTGGGGAGATCAACATAAGTAGCAAAAGATTCACAGAAAGAAGCTACTATCTCAGAGTCAAGTCCATATTCAGTGCTAAATTTACGGAAAACATCGGTATCCATAAAAGATTTAACACAATCAAATCTAGGTGTCATACCTGACTCCTTACCTTTGTCGAGGTCCCAATCTTCAGAGTTGCGTTTAATTCTTTCCAATAAATCCCATTTGAATTCAATAGTCTTCATCATAAAAGAGCCAGCACAAGAAGTATCAAGCATGGTGCGATTGCTATCAGAAAGCCGAGCATAAAAATTTTGAACAATCATTTCTCTTGAGATCTCATGATTGGGGCATGAATATAACATTGATTTAAGCCTCCCACATGCTTGAGCGATGCTTTCTCCTTCGCGAGGCCAAAAATTATATATATAATTGCGATCACGTTGAACAAGATGCATAGGATAAAACTTCTGATGAAATTCCAATTTCAATCGTTTGTAGTTCCATGACCCCATATCATCACATAGCCTATACCATGTCGATGCATCTCCCTTCAAAGATAAAGGGAAGACCTTCTTCTTAACAACATCTCCGGGTACACCTGCAAGCTTAAATAATCCGCAAACTTCATCCACATATATTAGATGCTCATCAGGATGATTTGTTCCATCTCCTACAAAAGGATTAGCTAGCAGTTTTTCTATCATACCCGAAGGAATTTCAAAGCATACATTTTCATTTTCAGTAGGTTCAGTAGGTTGAGGAGCAAATCTTTGCTCTACTGGTCGGGGTGAAGATACCCCGAACAAGCCCCTCAGAGGATTACTTTCCATAGTAACAAGTGACAGTAAATTTCAGCACACTATATAAATTTTTCCTTACCAAATTCCACCTACCAAAGGTGCTTCACTCCCCGGCAACGGCGCCAGAAAAGAGTCTTGATGACCCACAAGTATAGGGGATCTACCGTATTCCTTTCGATAAGTAAGAGTGTCGAACCCAACGAGGAGCAGAAGGAAATGATAAGCGGTTTCCAGCAAGGTATTCTCTGCAAGTACTGAAATAAGTGGTAACAAATAGTTTTCTGATAGGATAATTTGTAACGAGCAACAAGTAACAAAAGTAAATAAAGTGCAGAAAGGTGGCCCAATCCTTTTTGTAGCAAAGGACAAGCCTGGACAAACTCTTATATAGAGAAAAGCGCTCCCGAGGACACATGGGAATATCGTCAAGCTAGTTTTCATCACTTTCGTATGATTCACGTTCAGTACTTCGATAATTTGGCATGTGGGTGGACCGGTGCTTGGGTACTGTCCTTACTTGGACAAGCATCCCACTTATGATTAACCTCTATTGCAAGCATCCGCAACTACAACAAAAGTATTAAGGTAAACCTAACCATAGCATGAAACATATGGATCGAAATCAGCCCCTTACGAAGCAACGCATAAACTAGGGTTTAAGCTTCTATCACTCTAGCAACCCATCATCTACTTATTACTTCCCAATGCCTTCCTCTAGGCCCAAATAATGGTGAAGTGTCATGTAGTCGACGTTCACATAACACCACTAGGGGAGAGACAACATACATCTCATCAAAATATCAAACGAATACCAAATTCACATGACTACTAATAGCAAGACTTCTCCCATGTCCTCAGGAACAAACGTAACTACTCACAAAGAATATTCATATTCATAATTAGAGGGGTATTAATATGCATATAGGATCTGAACATATGATCTTCCACCAAATAAACCAACTAGCATCAACTACAAGGAGTAATTAACACTACTAGCAACCTACTAGCACCAATCCCAGACTTGAAGACAAGAATTGGATACAAGAGATGAACTATGGTTTTGAAAGGAGATCGTGCTGATGAAGATGTTGATGGAGATTGCCCTCTCCCGATGAGAGGAGCGTTGGTGATGACGATGGCGATGATTTCCCCCTCCCGGAGGGAAGTTTCCCTGGCAGAACAGCTCTGCCGGAGCCCTAGATTGGATCCGCCAAGGTTCCGCCTCGTGGCGGCGGAGTTTCGTTTGAGAAGATGGCTTATGATTTTTTCCTCATCGAAAGACTCCATATAGCAGAAGATGGACATCGGAGGGCCACCAGGGGGCCCACGAGGTAGGGGCGTGCCCAGGGGGGTAGGGCATGCCCCGCACCCTCGTGGGCAGGGTATGGCCCCCCTGGTGAACTTCTTG
This sequence comes from Triticum dicoccoides, assembly GCF_002162155.2. Classification (NCBI taxonomy): domain Eukaryota; kingdom Viridiplantae; phylum Streptophyta; class Magnoliopsida; order Poales; family Poaceae; genus Triticum; species Triticum dicoccoides. The sequence goes on along the minus strand of NC_041390.1, from coordinate 517,374,185 downwards.
CGCCCAATATTTTTTATATATTCTGAAAACGTCTTCCGTGAAGTTTCAGGACTTTTGGAGCTGTGCAGAATAGGTCTCTAATATTTGCTCCTTTTCCAGCCTAGAATCCCAGCTGCCGGCATTCTCCCTCTTTATGTAAACCTTGTAAAATAAGAGAGAATAGGCATAGGTATTGTGACATAATGTGTAATAACAACCCATAATGCAATAAATATCGATATAAAAGCATGATGCAAAATGGACGTATCATAAGCCATGGTGCACACCGTATAGCCAGGACCTCAAGGAGCATTTGGCAGCAGAGAAGCAAATCGCGGCAGCACGCGCGGATGAGGTAGCGATGGCTGCCATTCGTGCCGACCCCCAGATCTTGAAGGAGCACCTTGCCATTTGCTAGCTACGCCGGTTAAGCATGCTCGGTTTACCCGTTGCGTGTGCTGCTCCTGCCTTTCTTTCACAAATTCTAGTGAATTGTGCTATCTAATTTTACCATGCAATCTGTTGCTCTAGTGTATATGTTCTATATGTCGTGCAGTGTGGTGCTCATTTATTAACTATTTTGTTAATTAGTTGTCGTCTTCAGTTAACTATTTGGTTCGGTTCTGCAAATGTGATGTTCAATTCCTCAGGCTGCAATTTTGTATTTTTTCCATGTGAGAAATAAATCAAATTTATCTTTACAAAATACATGAGAAACGAATACAATTGCTATATTTCCAAGTTGTCAAGCATGCTTGGTTTGGTTATACATTGTGCAATGTGGTGCTCAGTTAACGTTTGGTTCATTTGTGTTGTGGTCTTTAGTTAACTGTTTGGTTTAATTCTGCAATGCAATGTTCAATAGTTGTGGGTGCATTCTGTTATTGTATACCACGTGTGGACTAAATTGAATTTGGCTGTAGTAAATACATGAGAAACAAATTCAATTGCAATTGGCTGTAGTTAACTGTTTGGTTAACTTTCTGATATTCTATTAGGAGTATGTTATATTATGCAATGTGGTGCTCAGTTAATGTTGGTTCATTTTTTGTGGTGTTTAGTTAACTGCTTGGTTCAATTCTGCAATGCGATGTCCACTTGTCGTGGGTAGAATTTTGTATTGTTGTGCATGTGAGGAATAATCGAATTTGGCTGCACTTAATACATCAGAAACATATACAAGTGCTATATTTCCTAGTTCTTAATAATGCTTGGTTTGGATAAATGGGTTTTCCGTGTGGCTTGAATTAATCTGATGAATCTGCAATGTGCTTACTTTCATCAACATATTTTACTGATAGCATGCGAACCCTTACTTAACCTGATGACTAACTACCTTATATGTGTTGCAGGGAAACAATGGGAAGCACTAAGGTTTACAATCGAGGTTAACATGTGCATGGTCTATTGTCTAATAACACATTATTGTGCAATTGCAGGAACCATTCTAATATTTAGGTTTTTAATAATTTGGCTTTGCACATGTAGGTCCTGCTGTCAGAGGTTTTGACCCACTGTTTGACCCTTTTTGCATATGGGGAAATGAGTTGTCCATGAATATCAGTCAAGTCAAGAAACTCAGAAAGATTGTTAGGATAAACAAATTAGTGACAAAAAACGACAAGATCTTTGTCTGCACAATGAAGAAGACATCAGTTCACTACAGGATGGTATTGACTATTATACCTTGCCTTTTTTATTCTTTTGCCCCATTTCCAATATAAAGAAGATATTTACGCACATCCTTTTTTTTCAGGCCTTTCCAAAGCAGTTCATTGATGATTACCTCTCAAACCACCTGTATGGTCAGGAAGCGAGGAATGTATTCATACAACACCCACGGTTCAATATTGAAGTGTTCCTGAAGAGGACGAAGGACGGACGGTCAATCATCCACAGGCATGGGCCTAAAGTTACAAAGACCTTCAACATCAATGAAGGCTCAATATTCGCCTTCTGCTTTAGCAGTTTTCTAGATGAGATACATCTGTCTATGTATCGTCTATGATGCTAATTTCGAAAGGTTATAGATGTTGCATGTGAAACTTGGTCCTGGTGTAGTTGTGTAATGGGGTAGCTGAGTACTGAAGCTATATGATGTTGTATTCTGATGTATTTCAATTGTGAAAATGAAATATATTGTCTGCTTAATATGAAATGTCAATTAGATTAATAAATAGATTATGAATAATTGGATAATTAGCCTGCTAATGGCGAATTAGCCTGCTAATTGGGTTTTGCTATTGCAAACGGTTGTTGAAAAAATACCGTGGGTGATGACCTTAGGCAACGCATACAGTTTGTAGGAATAAACCATGTTGGATCAATGAACAATCAAACACGACTTTCTCTTGAAAACTATTTGCGTTAGGCCACCTTACGCAAACATTTACCACATAAAAACTATGTGTGATGGAGAGCATTTGCCACACAGTTTCTTCTATGGACCGTGTGTGATACATTCAATAATGCAAACGGTTTAACGAGAAAAAATGTTTGTGATGTACATGTGAACGGAAACGTTTTCCTTGGAGCGACTGTGGGATGTACTTGCGACCGGAAACAATTTCACCGTATAATTGTATTCTTTTAGCTCTACTATATGTATTTCCGTATTTGAGCGCTCGCCGGTCGCACATGTTCTCATTTTGCCGAGGCTGCGTGCCAGGAGGACATATCCGACGGTTTCTGGGTCGTGTGGGAAGGACCCCCCTATCACCCACACTCACTTGGCGACGGTTCCAAATGCCGTCGTGGAAAGGAGTTAAAAACTGTCTGTTTAGGAGCTTGATGTACTAGTGTATGCTAGTAGCCCCCGAGACTTGAAGTGGTTAGGCCAACCGATTTAAGGATCATTATGACCTGCAGGTTCTCAGGGAGAGAAACAACGCGCTATCCCAAGAGCTGAAAACAAATCAGACAAAGCTGAATGCCGCCACCACAGAGCTTGTGGAGATGAAGAAAATCCACAATGACCACTGATCAGAAGAACAAGCTCGAGGAGGAAAAGGATAAGCAGGGCAAAGATATAAAGAGCTTAAAGGCTCAGTTATCGGTCGTGCAAAAAGAGAATAAGAAGTTGAAAGGCGGCATATTCGGTATGACCGTTTGAACCATCCAAAGGATTCATAGTATCCCATAATTCGGATTGTCACAACTCTTTTGTTGCAGGTCTGTTAACCAGTCGGCCTAAAGAGGAAGTATCTGGATTTCGAGGTGACGTGCTTAAGGAGCTGTTCGTGGTGCATGAGCAGGCCTGGAAAGCTATGAGAAGTATGGCTAAGGCCCTATGGCCATCCGATGCCCCTCCAGAAAGTATGGAGGGGTTGGCGAACCTGTTCAAAGGTGCTTAGTGTCGTTTCAAGCTATGGAAGGCATCCGCATGCCGGGAAGGTGCACGAGAGGTGTGGGTGATGGTGAAAACGCGGTACACCGGACTCGATCCGAATCATATGGCCCGAGTAGGACCTCAGGGGCCAGATGGAAAAGAGATTCCCGTGAACTTGGTATATGACCTAGTGATGATAGCTGCGAAATATTCGCAAGAAGACTGTAGTTTAGACAGTCTTATAGATGGTATAGACAAAGAGTAGGTGTCCAATTCAATGTATCAATGTACTGTTATCATCGAACGTATCTCCAACCGAACATGTCAAAATTTGTCATCGCAGGCCTTCGGCTTCAACCTCCGAACCAGGAAGGTGGAGTGTTTCCGAATACCATGTTGGAATATACAAAACATTATGTCCGGAAACTAGGCAATCCAGTCCTATTGCTCAAACAGACAAAATTTGTTTGGGGAGTTATGTTATATTACTTATTTAACGTAAGAAACATCCTCCAAGGAAAAGAGTTCCATTAGGGGTTCCTTTCCTTGGGTTGGCATGCTTAATTATGCATGCCTAGGCTTTGATCCGAAGTACGGGGAGCATGTCCCGTTTTGTTTTTAGAGGAATTACGAAAACGTAAACAATCTGTCGTTACTTGCTGACCAATTATTCTCTTAAGAATGCTAGCTTTCGGCTTCACCCATATGAGGTACAGGTCCGGATTACCTGGTGGTAGCAATAACAGAGGCGCTCCCTTTACACCCTAGCCAAACAATTGGGAACGTAGGGTATAAACACAGGTGCGAGGCAACCCATCTTGGAAAAAACTTAAGTCATAGAGGTGCATATAATGGCAAAAGGTGTATATAACAAACGACATAGACAATGTAAGCCACAACTTTTAGTAATAAGCTTCGTCAAACAAGCCCCCGGTCCTAGTGGGGTGTATACATTTAAAGATGTGCACCCCTAACGGTTCGGCAGATCCAAACATACCCTAGGATGTATAAAAAAGGAAAAACTAAAAAGAAGAGGAGAAAAAAGGAAACTAAAAAACATAAAAAGGATGCGGCCGAACTATCCGTAAAATCGTCGGAGCCGAGCAGCGTTCCATGGATTCGGCTCAAGGCGATTATCTGATGCATTACGAAGGCGATAGGCTCCTCCTGTGAGAACTTCATCTATGATGAAGGGGCCCACCCATTTTGGTTTCAGCTTATCCTTCTTCTTCTCTGGGAGGCACAAAACGAGTTTTTCGATGTTATAAGTCTTGGCCCGCACTTCTCTGCTTTGGTATCGCCTAGCCTGTTGTTGATAAAATGTTGAACGGGCTCGTGCAATATCACGCTCCTCTTCAAGGCCATCTAGGTCGTCCTGCCGATCGAGCTCAGCTTCTCTCTCTTCGTACATGCGCACTCGAGGTGAGTCATGAATAAAGACGCAGGGCAAGACAACATTTGCGCCGTACACCATGAAAAAAGGTGTGTATCTGATCGTTCGATTAGGCGTAGTCCGCAGCCCCCAGAGCACGAAATCGAGTTACTCAACCCAGTGCTTATCTAACTCCCATAGGGAGCGCACCAGTCTGGGTTTAATGCCACTCATTATTAGGCTATTAGCCCATTCAACCAGATCGTTTGTTTGAGGGTGGTAGACAGATGCATAGTCGAGTTTAATGCCCAAGTTAGCGCACCAATTTTTCACCTCATCGGTTGTCAAATTGGAGCCATTATCAGTGATGATGTTGTGCGGAACACCATAATGGTGTACCACGCCGGACATAAAGTCGATCACTGCCCTGCTTCAGCTTTTTTACTGGTTTGGGCTCTATCCACTTAGTGAATTTATCCACCATAACTAGTAAATATTTCTTCTTGCGGCTTCCCCCTTTAAGGGGTCCGACCATATCTAGCCCCCAGACCGCGAAAGGCCAAGTGATGGGGATGGTTCTTAAGGCAGTGAGAGGCATATGGCTTTGATTGGCGAAAAGCTGACATCCTGTGTAACGTTGCACAAGGGCTTGTGCACTTGCTCGGGCCGTTGGCCAGAAGAAACCTATCTGGAAGGCTTTGCTTATGAGGGCCCAAGCTGCGGCGTGATGGCTGCCTAGACCAGCATGTATTTCAGCCAAGAGTTGCCATCCCTCCTCTTCAGAGATGCACCTCTGGAGGACTCCAGTAGTGCTTCTCTTGTACAGTTCACCTTTCTGAACTTTATAGGCTTTAGAACGTCGAACTATCCGACGGGCCTCATTTTGATCATCAAGAAGCTCCTGCCTATTAAGGTAGGCCAGGAAGGGCTCAGTCCATGGAGCAATAACGGCCATGATTTCATGAGCAGAGGGTGTGATTTCGGTACCCGAACCCCCGATGATATACGTATTGTGTTCGGATGTTGGGGGTATGATCAGGTCTGGACTAGTGTTTTTGCTCTCATCCCGCCACACCATGGATGGCTTAAAGAGCCTTTCCACAAAGGTATTGGGCGGGACGGGGTCGCGCTTGGCGCCCATTCGAGCAAGGATGTCCGCTGCTTGGTTATTGTCTCAAGCAATGTGATGAAACTCGAGCCCCTCGAACCGAGCCGATATTTTTAATACGGCATTTTGATACGCTGCCATTTTTGGATATTTTGCATCAAACTCTCCATTTATCTGGGATATTGCGAGGTTTGAATCACCGCACTCAAGGAAATATGCCCTAGAGGCCATAATAAAGTTATTATTTATTTCCTTATTTCATGATAAATGTTTATTATTCATGCTAGAATTGTATTAACCTGAAACATAATACATGTGTGAATACATAGACAAACAGAGTGTCACTAGTATGCCTCTACTTGACTAGCTCATTGATCAAAGATGGTTATGTTTCCTAACCGTAGACATGAGTTATCATTTGATAAATGGGATCACATCATTAGGAGAATGGCGTGATTGACTTGAACCATTCCGTTAGCTTAGCACTTGATCGTTTTAGTTTACTACTATTGCTTTCTTCATGACTTATACATGTTCCTATGACTATGAGATTATGCAACTCCCAATTACCAGAGGAACACTTTGAGTGCTACCAAACGTCACAAGGTAACTGGGTGATTATAAAGGTGCTCTACAGGTGTCTCCAATGCTACTTGTTGAGTTGGCATAGATCGAGATTAGGATTTGTCACTCCGGTTGTCAGAGAGGTATCTCTGGCCGGACCCTCTCGGTAATGCACATCACTATAAGCCTTGAAAGCAATGCAACTAATGAGTTAGTTACGGGGTTATGCATTACGGAACGAGTAAAGAGACTTGCCGGTAATGAGATTGAGCTAGGTATTGAGATACCGACGATCGAATCACGGGCAAGTAACATACCGATGACAAAGGGAACAACATATGTTGTTATGCAGTTTGACCGATAAAGATCTTCGTAGAATATGTAGGAGCCAATATGAGCATCCAGGTTCCGCTATTGGTTATTGACCGGAGACGTGTCAAGGTCATGTCTACATAGTTCTCGAACCCGTCGGGTCCGCACGCTTAACGTTCGGTGACAATCGGTATTATGAGTTTATGTGATTTGATGTACCAAAGGTAGTTCGGAGTCCCGGATGTGATCATGGACATGATGAGGAGTCTCTAAATGGTCTAGACATAAAGATTGATATATTGGACGACTATATTCGGATACCGGAAGTGTTCTGGGTGATTTCGGAGAAAACCGGAGTGTCGGAGGGTTACCGAACCCCCCCCCTCGGGAGAAGTAATAGGCCACATGGGCCTTAGTGGAGAGAGAGGGTCGGCCAGGGCAGGCCGCGCGCCCCTCCCCCTCTGGTCCGAATTAGACTAGGGAAGGGTGGTGGCGCCCCCCCTTTCCTTCTCCATCTCCTCCTTCCTTTCCCCCTCCTAGTAGGAGTAGGAAAGGGGAGTCCTACTCCTACTAGGAGGACTCCTCCTCCTCCTGGCGCGCCCTGCAAGGGCCGGCCCCCCCTTGCTCCTTTATATACGAGGCCAGGGGGCACCCTAGGACACACAAGTTGATTGTTCCAAGCCATGTGCGGTGCCCCCCTCCACCATAATCCACCTCGATCATATCGTAGCAGTGCTTAGGCGAAGCCTTGCGTCAGTAGCAACATCATCACCATCATCATGTCGTTGTGCTGACGGAACTCCCTGTGAAGCTCTGTTGGATAGGAGTTCATGGGGCGTCATCAAGCTGAACGTGTGCTGAACTCGAAGGTGCCGTACGTTCGGTACTTGAATCGGTCGGATCGTGAAGACGTACGACTACATCAACCGCGTTCTCATAATGCTTCCGCTTACAGTCTACGAGGGTACATGGACAATACTCTTCCCTCTCGTTGCTATGCATCACCATGATCTTGCGTGTGCGTAGGATTTTTTTTGAAATTACTACGTTCCCCAACACTCACACCTCTAGGCGTTGTATGCCCATGGAGTCAGCCATTCGGAGACCATGTAGAAGTGCCTCGTATTCGGCTATGTTATTGGAGTCTGTATACATGATTTGCAGCACGTAGCGGATGGTGTCCCCTGTAGGGGATGTCAAGATGAAACCAACCCCCAGTCCGGCTAGCATTTTAGAACCGTCGAAGTACATGATCCAATTGGAGTATGAACTATACTCTTTAGGGAGCTCGGCTTCCGTCCACTCAGCGACGAAATCAGCTAGCACCTGAGATTTAATAGCTTGGCGCGGCTTGTATGTTATTTCAAATGGTAAGAGCTCAATGGCCCATTTAGCTATGCAGTCGGTGGCATCCCTATTATTATAATTTCATTGAGTGGTACTTCGGATGCCACCGTGATTGAACACTCTTGAAAATAGTGCCAAAGTTTTCGGGATGCCATAAAGACCGCGTAAGCTATTTTTTGGTAGTGAGGGTATCGGGATTTGCATGGTGTAGGGACCTCCGATATGTAATACACTGGTTTTTGGATGAGGAATTTATGTCCCTCTTCCCCTCGCTCCACGACGAGTACAACGCTCACCACCTGGTGAGTTGCGGATATATAAAGCAACATAGGCTCGCCAACACTTGGGGCGGCTAGGATTGGGTTGCCTGCTAATAAGGTTTTTATTTCTTCCATTCCAGATATAGCCGCATCCGTCCACTCGAAGTTGTCGGTGCGTCTAAGCAGTCTATAAAGTGTTAATGCTTTTTCTCCTAATCTAGAGATGAAGCGGCTTAACGTGGCCATGCGGCCTGCTAGTTTTTGGACCTGCTTTAAATCTATTTGTATGGCCAATTGTGACAAGGCTCGGATTTTGGCTGGGTTTGCTTCAATTCCTCTATTGGAGACAATGAACCCTAACAGCTTTCCGGCTGGAACGCCGAAAACACAATTTTCTGGATTGAGCTGTATGTCATATGTTCGGAGGTTGTCAAATGTGAGGCGGAGATCGTCCACCAATGATTCGACATGTTTAGTCTTGATAACCACGTCGTCCACATATACTTCCACTGTCTTGCCGATTTGTTTTCCCACATGTTTGAATCTTGCATTGGTAAGTGGCACCAGCGTTTTGAAGCTCGAAAGGCATAGTGTTGAAACAGAAAGGCCCATACGGGGTAATAAACGTCGTTGCGGCCTGGTCGGACTCCTTCATTTTAATCTGATGGTATCCGAAATAAGCATCGAGGAAACACAATGAGTCGTGTCCCGCGGTTGCATCAATAATCTGGTCAATGCGGGGAAATGGGAAAGGGTCTTTGGGGCAAGCCTTATTGAGGTCTTTGAAGTTGACACAAAGGCGCCAAGACTTATCCTTCTTCGGCACCATGACCAAGTTGGCTAGCCAATCTGGGTGTTTGATTTCTCTGGTGAACCCGGCTTCGAGTAGTTTGGCTAGCCCCTCCCCCATAGCTTGTCATTTGGGTTCGAAAAATCGCCGCAGTGTTTGTTTGACCGGTTTGAACCCCTTGATTATGTTGAGGTTGTGTTCGGCCAGTATGCGTGCGATCTCGGGCATGTCCGAAGGGTGCTAGGCAAAGATATCCCAATTTTCGTGCAGGAACGCTCGTAGGGCGGCATCGACCGTCGGATCCAGTTGTGCTCCAATGGACGTTGTTTTGTTAGGATCTGTCGGGTACACTTGGGAATTTTACTATTTCATCTCCTTGTTTGAAAGAGGTGGACTTGGGTCTTTTATCAAGAATCACATCATCCTTGTCGACTGTGGATCGCAGGGTGGTTAGTTCCTCGGTCTCAAGGGCTTCGGATAGAGCCTCAAGGGCCAAGGATGCGGTTTTGTTTTCGACGCGGAGTGCTTTATCCAGATCACTTGTAACTGTGAGTATTACATTGGCCCCCGACATTTTAAGCTTCATGTACCCGTAATGGGGTATGGCTTGGAAGCATGAGAAGGCGTCCCGCCCCAAAAGGGCGTGATATCCGCTATTGAAGGGGGCCACGTGGAAGAGCAACTCTTCGGACCTGTAATTCTCAGGCATGCCAAATACTACATCAAGTTTGATTTTCCCCAAACATCGTGCTTCTCGACTGGGGATGATGCCTCGAAAGGTGGTACTGCTTTGCTCGATGCATGCTCTGTCAATATGCATTTTGTCGAGCGTGTCCTCGTAGATGAGATTAAGTCCACTGACGCCATCCATGAGCACTTTGGTGAGTCGAAAGCCATCCGCAATTGGGTTTAAGACCAAGGCGGCGGGTGCTCGGACTGATCGAGCCCTTGGTTCATCGTCCGTGGTGAAAGTTATTGCCACGTCATTCCATGGGCTCATTGCGGTTACTTGGTTAATTTCGGCAAGGTTGAGGAGTGCCCTTTTGTGCCGATTATTTGATGAGAAGGTCTCAAAGACTGTGAAGACGTTGAGATAATCATCCTCCAGAGAATGCCCTTTTGTGCCAATTATTTGATGAGAAGGTCTCAAAGACTGTGAAGACGTTGAGATAATCATCCTCCAGAGAATGCTTCTCTGGAGTAGCGGTGATGAGGATAGCCTCTCCACTTTTAGCCACTTGTCGGAGTACCCAACATGCCCGAAGGCTGTGGGTTGGTTCGGTGCTCGGCGTCGCATGTATCTGACAGGGTTTGTCGAGGAATTCGTCAAGAACTGACCTGCATCCCGTAAAGGGTTTGTTTTTCTTCCCGATGAGCTTATGATCGGATGCCTCGTAAGGGTGTACCCGTTTTGCCCGGGCAGTACACTGCTTAAAGGCAGCAGGTTCCAATTTGGTTTTTTGGGCCTTCCATGTGCTTTCCATTGCGCAGTTCTTCCGTACTACGTGCGATAGTTTCGTGAAACTCTGTATGCGGCGGTGATCGAGGGCATTTTGAATTCCCTCATCGGTGCAATTGTGGTGAAAAACCGAGACCGGATTGTCGTCACAACAATCTTTATTCTTGTTTTTGACAAGTAGAAACCTGGCACAAAAGTGATGGACCATTTTCTGAGGTTGCTGACGTACATACATCAGGTCATATATGTCTGGAGGGCCTGAATTACTTGGAGAGTATTGATTGTGGTGGGCGGGTGGGTTAAAACTTAAATCCCTGCCCAAAATTGTGTTCAGAGCTAGTCAAATCTCCGAGGTCACCGGTGCTCCCCGGACCCGAAGTCCGACCCTGAGTTTGGGGGACGCAGGGTCTCCTCCGAAGGAAGAGTATCCGGTTCAATAGATTCGGAGATCCGAACATAGGTGGTTTTCTTAGGGGAGGAAGTGTTCTTGTCTCGTTCCTCGACGACCACCACCAGGCGAGTGATCGGCGGGAGATTGATTTCCCTCTGGTCAGGTTTAAGCCCGATCTGATCATAATCCGGTGAAAGCCCCAGGGCGGCGATGCGATCTAGCAGCTCGTTCAAGGATGAGATGTCTGTCGTATCCATCTTTTTGGAGTGTTCGAGATCGATGCGGAGGTGGTGTTTGGCGATCGCGGGGGGCGCCGTCGGCTTGATGGCCGTGTGGGAGCCCATAGTGAAACCGCCGAGCTGGAGGACCCGTCCTGAAGTTAGGCTCCTTCCAAAAGTGATATCGTCATTGATGACAAGGCGAGTCATCGATCCTTCTATCGACAACACAATGGAACTCTCAATGAAAGCACCAATGTCGTTGTCAAAACCGGCAGATCTCGGGTAGGGGGTCCCACAATGTGCGTCTGAGGATCAATGGTAACAAGGGACGATGGGGACACAATGTTTACCCAGGTTCGGGCCCTCTGGAGGCCTTGTTCGTTTAATCCCGTCCCCGCCGGTATTTCGCCAAAACCCGGTCGATCCGCGTGGGTTTAGCCCCGGCCTAGTTTGGATCCCGTTCTGTCTTATATGCGTCTTCGGTTGGACCCGGTCTGGGCCAAATCCCTCCGTAACCCCATGGAAATCACTGGGAAGTGACCCACACGGCCCATCCTGTGGATACAAACCCTGTCATGAAACGTTACGCGACCTCTCTCTCTCTTGCCCCGACCATCTCTCCCTCCTTCCTTTCAATGCCGGCGGCGCCGGAGACACATAGCGATGGCGCGGTTCATCCTTCCCATCCTTCTCCCCTTTTCAACTGTCGGGACAACAACGAAGCAGCACGAGCTCGACGCGACCCAGACAGCCATGGAGCCTGGGGGAAACCCTAGCTGGACTTCGACCAATCTCCCCCGCCGCCTCACGCTGGAGAAGAGGAGGTCGTCGGTGACAAGAACTTTAGGTTAGTTCTCTCTCTCTCTTCTCTCTCTCCCTTGTCTACTCTGCATGCTCTCTCTATCTGCAGCAAGGGATTAACCGAATGCATTACAATTGACATGGATTGCATGGTGGACATGTATGTGTTCCCCGAGGGGTTTAGTGTAGGGTGGGGGATCACCCAATCCTCCAGAGGATTAAATCCACCAGAGGATTAAACACTCCTGAACCGAACAAGGCCTAAAGGAGGTAAAACCCTACATCCTGCTTGATTGTATTCAATGATTATAGGGGTTACAAGAGTTGATCTACCTCGAGATCGTAATGGCTAAACCCTAGTTTTCTAGCCTATGAGAATTCTTATAGCCTCTACGGACTAAACCCTCTGGCTTATATACGCACTGGAGGGGCCTAGGGTTGTACAAAGTCGGTTTGTAGAGGAAGGAAGTAATACATCCGGACACCAAAACTTGCCGTTCACGCATATAGGAGTCCTGCCCGGACACGGGGGATAACCTTCCGATCTGTCTTCATGGCCCATCAATCCAGCCCATATCGAATAGGCCGGATACCCGAGGACCCCCTAATCCAGGACTCCCTCACCTATTATTTATATGTTCTGCCTGTTCTAGATAAATATTTATTTCTGATAACTTTGCCATTGGATTATTCTTTTTGTTCTCAAATTAGCATGGTGTTTTTATTCTTTAGATAACACAACAATTTTTTATTATATATATAATTGTAAATTTACTGGTTGGGTAGATTTTTAGTTATAGCATGGCAACTTTTAAATTTTAGATCTTGGCAGTTTTGTAAATTTATGTGTCTCTTCCTTGTACTGTATATGGGTGAATGACATTTAAAGGAAAAGCATTTAAACATGCCTTTGGCCCAATTGGGGCTCACTTGGTAACCCATTGGAGCGAAACCCCCAAGATGCTGAATCGGTCACTGGTTTTGTCCTCCTCTAGCAAACGAATCATTCGATAAAGGGGAACCTATCAGCTGACGTTCCCCCGCATATTGTGGATGTACTAATTGAGTGCAGAACCAATGATACAAGAGTTTGATTACTGCACATGAAGGATGCAATGAAGGAGGATGAGTTCATCATAGTCCTTATAACGATGTGGCCAATCTGGTGGGTTCCACATCATGCTATTCACAAGGAGCATTACCAATCTCCGATGCTATGGACAGCTTCATACATACTCCCTCCGTCCTTGAAAGAGTGTGCTTCCAACTTTTTTGGAAAGTCAAACTTTTTGATGTTTGACCATATTTATACACTAATACATCAACATTTATGCTATCAAATTAGTAGCACTAGATTAATGATAAAATATATTTTCATCATATACCTATTTGGTTTCATAAACATTGATATATTTTTGCACAAATTTGGTCAAACTTTGAGATAGTTTGACTCTCCAACAATGTTGGAAGTACACTCTTTCAAGGACGGGGGGAGTAGCTACCTGAGCGATCTTTCAATGATCCCCAGTAAGAAGATCTGGAACAACATGGTTAGCTGATCGGGAACAAGGTGGTCTCCTCCAGTGGAAGGATGCCACAAGATACATGTCGATGCTGCTATTTTCACAAATGAGCATGTAGGCTCATGTGCAACTATTTGCATCGAATATGATGGCAAATATGTAGGGGCATCAACACTAGTTGAGCAGGAAATGATCGAGCCAGGAGTACGAGAAGCATGGTTGTACGTGAAGCACTATCGCTAGCTCTAGACTTGCATATTTAGAAAATTCAGGTTGCCACAGATTGCAGGGCGACGATGAATCTGATGATCATAAATGACATTAAAGATTTGATGTTAGATTTGAAATAGCTCTTGTAAAGTTTGAACCTAGAGAAGCTAATAGAGAAGCTCATAGTTTAGCCAAAGCTAGTTTATCTTTTGATGTGGGGCCCCACATGTGGCTTCTACAGCCCCCAGATATTGCATGTATCCAACTTACATCCTTGTTGAATAAATAAAGTGGTGATACCCCTAAAAAAGCTGATGTTCCCTAGCTATTCACGCCAAAAAATTGGAGGACATAGTCATGATTTATTTTGAAATAAAATATAACCATCGATCTAATTAAAAACTAAGATTAGAAGCTTGAACCGATCTACAAGCACATGAACATCCATAGAAGAATAACCAAATAAATACAGACATGAGCTCTAGATATGGTAGTCAAGGGATGAGGGTGCCATATAGGCCTCGCTCGAGATCTTTAGCAATTGAGAGCTTATTTCTATTCTCATGGCAGAAGAAAACTAGGGGAGCCACACAGGGAGCACCGCAAGGGGCCATGAGTCTCGCCAAAATGAGGTACAATACCCATCACTGATTACCACTGCATGATCATGTGGTAGAGTGGAAAAGGTAGTAGAGAGAGCTCTAGTGAAGGCCAAGCTAGAGGGAGGTATCTCCTGAGAGCGGGCGGTCACCAATTTTCAACCAAGTTCATGAGGACCCAGGCGACCCCTCAGGCGCAACCTCGTGGACCTCGTGTTGTAGAAGATTTTGTCCATCCAACCACACACCGCCAAGAGGGAGACCCCATGATCTACGTGTCCGCAAGAAGGATACCTGATACGTCCATTTTGCATCATGTTTTTCCAACTGTTATTTATAATATTTTTATGCATAATAATGCTTTATAGAGTAATTCTAATGCATTTTCTCTAATAATATGCCAAGTTTATACAAAGATGGAGAATGCCGGCAGCTGGAATTCTGGACCTGAAAAATCTACGTCAGAGTTACCTATTCTGCACATCTCCAAATGAGCTGAAAATTTATGGAGAATTGTTTTGAAATATATGATAAATATTGGAGCAAATAACTACTAGAGCGGGACCACCAGGTGGGCACAACCCACTGAAGGAAATATGCCCTAGAAGCAATAATCAAGTTATTATTTATTTCCTTATTTCATGATAAATGTTTATTATTCATGCTAGAATTGTATTAACCGGAAACATAATACATGTGTGAATACATAGACAAACAGAGTGTCACTAGTATGCCTCTACTTGACTAACTCGTTGATCAAAGATGGTTATGTTTCCTAACCATAGACAAAGAGTTGTTATTTGATTAACGGGATCACATCATTAGGAGAATGATGTGATTGACTTGACCCATTCTGTTAGCTTAGCACTCGATCGTTTAGTATGTTGCTATTGCTTTCTTCATGACTTATACATGTTCCTATGACTATGAGATTATGCAACTCCCGTTTACCGGAGAAACACTTTGTGTGCTACCAAACGTCACAACGTAACTGGGTGATTATAAAGGAGATCTACAGGTGTCTCCAAAGGTACATGTTGGGTTGGCGTATTTCGAGATTAGGATTTGTCACTCCGATTGTCGGAGAGGTATCTCTGGGCCCTCTCGGTAATGCACATCACATAAGCCTTGCAAGCATTGCAACTAATGAGTTAGTTGAGAGATGATGTATTACGGAACGAGTAAAGAGACTTGCCGGTAACGAGATTGAACTAGGTATTGAGATACCGACGATCGAATCTCGGGCAAGTAACATACCGATGACAAAGGGAACAACGTATATTGTTATGCGGTCTGACCGATAAAGATCTTCGTAGAATATGTAGGAGCCAATATGAGCATCCAGGTTCCACTATTGGTTATTGACCGGAGACGTGTCTCGGTCATGTCTACATTGTTCTCGAACCCGTAGGGTCCGCACGCTTAAGGTTTCAATGACAGTTATATTATGAGTTTATGAGTTTTGATGTACCGAAGGAGTTCGGAGTCCCGGATGAGATCGGGGACATGACGAGGAGTCTCGAAATGGTCGAGACGTAAAGATCGATATATTGGACGACTATATTCGGACATCGGAAAGGTTCCGAGTGGTTCGGGTATTTTTTTGGAGTACCGGGGAGTTACGGGAATACGAGGTAAGAAGTATATGGGCCTTATTAGGCTTTAGGGGAGAGGAAGAGGCAGGCCGCCCCCCCCCCCCATTGACTAGTCCGAATTGGACTAGGGGGAGGGGCGGCGCCCCCTCCTTCCTTCTCTTCCCTCTTCCCCTTCCTTGTCTCCTACTCCTACTATTTGGAAGGACTCCTAGTTGGACTAGGAAAGGGGGAATCCTACTCCCGGTGGGAGTAGGACTCCCCTAGGCCGCGCCATAGAGAGGGCCGACCCTCCCCTCCTCCACTCCTTTATATACGGGGGCAGGGGGCACCTCTAGACACATAAGTTGATCTTCAAGATCGTTCTCTTAGCCGTGTGCGGTGCCCCCTTCCACCATAGTCCTCGATAATATTGTAGTGGTGCTTAGGCGAAGCCCTGCGATAGTAGAACATCAAGATCGTCACCACGCCATCGTGCTGACGGAACTCTTCCCCGACACTTTGCTGGATCGGAGTCCGGGGATCGTCATCGAGCTGAACGTGTGCTAGAACTTGGAGGTGCCGTAGTTTCGGTGCTTGATCGGTCGGGCCGTGAAGACGTACGACTACATCAACCGCATTGTCATAACACTTCCGCTGTCGGTTTACGAGGGTACGTAGACAACACTCTCCCCTCTCGTTGCTATGCATCACCATGATCTTGTGTGTGCGTAGGAAATTTTTTGAAATTACTATGTTCCCCAACAGTGGCATCCGAGCCTAGGTTTTATGTATTGATGTTATATGCACAAGTAGAACACAAGTGAGTTGTGGGCGATATAAGTCATACTGCTTACCAACATGTCGTACTTTGGTTCGGCGGTATTGTTGGATGAAGCGGCCCGGACCGACATTACGCGTACGCTTACGCAAGACTGGTTCTACCGACGTGCTTTGCACACAGGTGGCTGGCGGGTGTCAGTTTCTCCAACTTTAGTTGAACCGAGTATGGCTACGCCCGATCCTTGCGAAGGTTACAACAGTACCAACTTGACAAACTATCGTTGTGGTTTTGATGCGTAGGTAAGAACGGTTCTTACTAAGCCCAGTAGCAGCCACATAAAACTTGCAACAAACAAAGTAGAGGACATCTAACTTGTTTTTGCAGGGCATGTTGTGATGTGATATGGTCAAGACATGATGAGATATAAGTTGTTGTATGAGATGATCATGTTTTGTTGAAGTTATCGGCAACTGGCAAAATCCTTATGGTTGTCTCTCTATTACATAAGATGCAAGCGCCCAATAATTGCTTTACTTTATCGCTATGCGATAGCAATAGCTGCAAGAGCAATTGTTGGCAAGACGACCACGTGACGACACATTGATATAGATCAAGATGATGGAGATCATGGTGTCATGCCGGTGATGATAGAGATCATGACAGTACTTTGGAGATGGAGATCAAAGGCGCAAGGTGATGATGGCCATATCATGTCACATATTTTGATTGCATATGATGTTTATCTTTTATACATCTTATTTTGCTTAGTTTGACGGTAGCATTTTAAGATGATCTCTCACTAATTATCAAGAAGTGTTCTCCCTGAGTATGCACCGTTGCGAAAGTTCTTCGTGCTGAGACACCACGTGATAATCGGGTGTGATAGGCTCTACGTTCAAATACAACGGGTGCAAAACAGTTGCACACACGGAATACTCAGGTTATACTTGACGAGCCAAGCATATACAGATATGGCCTCGGAACATGGAGACCGAAAGGTCAAGCGTGAATCATATAGTAGATATGATCAACATAGTGATGTTCACCAATGAAACTACTCCATCTCACGTGATGATCGGACATGGTTTAGTTGATTTGGATCACGTGATCACTTAGATGACTAGAGAGATGTCTGTCTAAGTGGGAGTTCTTAAGTAATATGATTAATTGAACTTAAATTTATCATGAACTTAGTCCTGGTAGTATTTTGTAAATCATGTTGTAGATCAATAACTCGCGTTGTTGCTTCCCTGTGTTTATTTTGATACGTTCCTAGAGAAAATTGTGTTGAAAGATGTTAGTAGCAATGATGCGGATTGGATCCGTGATCTGAGGTTTATCCTCATTGCTGCACAGAAGAATTATGTCCTTGATGCACTGCTAGGTGACAGACCTATTGCAGGAGCAGATGCAGACGTTATGAACGTTTGGCTAGCTCAATATGATGACTACTTGATAGTTTAGTGTACCATGCTTAACGGCTTAGAATCGGGACTTCAAAGACGTTTTGAACGTCATGGACCATATGAGATGTTCCAGGAGTTGAAGTTAATATTTCAAGCAAATACTCGAGTTGAGAGATATGAAGTCTCCAACAAGTTCTATAGCTAAAAGATGGAGGAGAATCGCTCAACTAGTGAGCATGTGCTCAGATTGTTTGGGTACTACAATCGCTTGAATCAAGTGGGAGTTAATCTTCCAGATAAAATAGTGATTGACAGAATTCTCTAGTCACCATCACCAAGTTAGTAGAACTTCGTGATGAACTATAGTATGCAAGGGATGACGAAAACGACTCCCAAGCTTTTCATGATGATGAAATCAATGAAGGTAGAAATCAAGAAAAACATCAAGTGTTGATGGTTGACAAGATCACTAGTTTCAAGAAAAGGGCAAAGGAAAAAAACGGGAACTTCAAGAAAAACAACAAGCAAGTTGCTGCTCAAGTGAAGAAGCCCAAGTCTGGTCCTAAGCCTGAGACTAAGTGCTTCTACTGCAAAGGGACTGGTCACTGGAAGCAGAACTACCCCAAGTGATTGGCGGATAAGAAGGATGGCAAAGTGAACATAAGTATATTTGATATACATGTTATTGATGTGTACTTTACTAGTGTTTATAGCAACCCCTCAGTATTTGATACTAGTTCAGTTGCTAAGATTAGTAACTCGAAACGGGAGGTGCAGAATAAACAGAGACTAGTTAAGGGTGAAGTGACGATATGTGTTGGAAGTGGTTCCAAGATTGATATGATCATCATCGCACACTTCCTATACTTTCGGGATTAGTGTTGAACCTAAATAAGTGGTTTTGGTGTTTGCGTTGAGCATGAATATGATTTGATCATGTTTATTGTAATACGGTTATTCATTTAAGTAAGAGAATAAATTGTTGTTCTGTTTACATGAATAAAACCTTATATGGTTACACACCCAATGAAAATAATTCATTGGATCTCGATCGTAGTGATACACATATTCATAATATTGAAACCAAAAGATGCAAAGTTAATAATGATAGTGCAACTTATTTGTGGCACTGCCGTTTAGGTCATATTGGTGTAAAGCGCATGAAGAAACTCCATGCTGATGGGATTATGGAATCACTTGATTATGAATCACTTGGTGCTTGCGAACCATGCCTTATGGGCAAGATGACTAAAGACTCCGTTCTCCGAAACAATGGAGCGAGCAACTGACTTATTGGAAATAATACATACTGATGTATGCGATCCGATGAGTGTTGAAGCTCGCGGCAGGTATCGTTATTTTCTGACCTTCACATATGATTTGAGCAGATATGGGTATATCTGCTTGATGAAACATAAGTCTGAAACATTTGAAAAGTTCAAAGAATTTCAGAGTGAAGTGGAAAATCATCGTAACAAGAAAATAAAGTTTCTATGATCTGATCGCGGAGACAAATATTTGAGTTATGAGTTTGGTCTTCAATTAAAACTATGTGGAATAGTTTCACAAATTCATGCCACCTGGAACAGCACAGCATAATGGTGTGTTTGAACGTCATAACCGTACTTTATTTGATATAGTGCAATCTATGACGTTTCTTACCGATTTACCACTATAGTTTTGGGGTTATGCATTAGAGACAGCTGCATTCACGAAAAAAGGGGCACCATCTAAATCCGTTGAGACGACACTGTATGAACTGTGGTTTGGCAAGAAACCAAAGTTGTTGTTTCTTAAAGTTTGGGGTTGCAATGCTTATAAGAAAAAGTTTCATCCTGATAAGCTCAAACCCAAATCGGAGAAATGTGTCTTCATAGGATACCCAAAGAAGACAGTTGGGTACACCTTCTATCACAGATCCGAAGGCAAGACATTCGTTGCTAAGAATGGATCCTTTCTAGAGAAGGAGTTTCTCTCGAAAGAAGTGAGTGGGAGGAAAGTAGAACTTGACGAGGTAACTGTACCTGCTCCCTTATTGGAAAGTAGTGCATCACAGAAAACTGTTTCTGTGACACCTACACCAGTTAGTGAGGAAGCTAATGATGATGATCATGAAACTTCAGATCAAGTTACTACCGAATCTCGTAGATCAACCAGAGTGAGATCCGCGCCAGAGTGGTACGGTAATCCTGTTCTGGAAGTCATGCTACTAGATCATGATGAACCTACGAACTATGAAGAAGCGATGGTGAGCCCAGATTCCGCAAAATGGCTTGAAGCCATGAAATCTGAGTTGGGATCCATGTATGAGAACAAAGTATGGACTTTGGTTGACTTGCCCGATGATCGGCAAGCCATGGAGAATAAATGGATCTTCAAGAAGAAGACATACGCTGATGGTAATGTTATTGTCTACAAAGCTCGACTTGTTGTGAAAGGTTTTTGACAAGTTCAAGGAGTTAACTACGATGAGACCTTCTCACCCATAGCGATGCTTAATTCCGTCCGAATCATGTTAGCTATTGCCGCATTTTATGATTATGAAATTTGGCAAATGGATGTAAAGACTGCATTCCTGAATGGATTTCTGGAAGAAGAGTTGTATATGATGCAACCAGAAGGTTTTGTCGATCCAAAGGGAGCTAACAAAGTGTGCAAGCTCCAGCGATCAATTTATGGACTGGTGCAAGCCTCTCGGAGTTGGAATAAACGCTTTGATAGTGTGATCAAAGCATTTGGTTTTATACAGACTTTTGGAGAAGCCTGTATTTACAAGTAAGTGAGTGGGAGCTCTGTAGCATTTCTGATATTATATGTGGATGACATATTACTAATTGGAAATGATATAGAATTTCTGGATAGCATAAAGGGATACTTGAATAAGAGTTTTTCAATGAAAGACCTCGGTGAAGCTGCTTACATATTGGACTTTCACAAAGCACATACCTTGACAAAGTTTTGAAGAAGTTCAAAATGGATCAAGCAAAGAAAGGATTCTTGCCTGTGTTACAAGGTGTGAAGTTGAGCAAAACTCAAAGCCCGACCACGGCAGAAGATAGAAAGAGAATGAAAGTCATTCCCTATGCCTCAGCCATAGGTTCTATAAAGTATGCCATGCTGTGTACCAGATCTATTGTATACCCTACACTAATTTTGGCAAGGGAGTACAATAGTGATCTAGGAGTAGATCACTGGACAGTGGTCAAAATTATCCTTAGTGGAATAAGGATATGTTTCTCGATTATGGAGGTGACAAAAGGTTCATCGTAAAGGGTTACGTTGATGCAAGTTTTGACACTGATCTAGATGACTCTAAGTCTCAATCTGGATACATATTGAAAGTGGGAGAAATTAGCTAGAGTAGCTCCGTGCAGAACATTGTTGACATAGAAATTTGCAAAATACTTACGGATCTGAATGTGACAGACCCATTGACTAAAATTATCTCACAAGCAAAACATGATCACACCTTAGTACTCTTTGGGTGTTAATCACATAGCGATGTGAACTAGATTACTGACTCTAGTAAACCCTTTGGGTGTTGGTCACATGTCGATGTGAACTATGGGTGTTAATCACATGATGATGTGAACTATCGATGTTAATCACATGGTGATGTGATCTAGATTATTGACTCTAGTGCAAGTGGGAGACTGAAGGAAATATGCCCTAGAGGCAATAATAAAGTTATTGTTTATTTCCTTATCACATGATAAATGTTTATTATTCATGCTAGAATTGTATTAACCGGAAACATAATACATGTGTGAATACATAGACAAACAGAGTGTCACTAGTATGCCTCTACTTGACTAGCTCGTTGATCAAAGATGGTTATGTTTCCTAACCATAGACAAAGAGTTGTTATTTGATTAACGAGATCACATCATTAGGAGAACGATGTGATTGACTTGACCCATTCCGTTAGCTTAGCACTCGATCGTTTAGTATGTTGCTATTGCTTTCTTCATGACTTATACATGTTCCTGTGACTATGAGATTATGCAACTCCCGTTTACCGGAGAAACACTTTGTGTGCTACCAAACGTCACAACGTAACTGGGTGATTATAAAGGAGCTCTACAGGTGTCTCCAAAGGTACATGTTGGGTTGGCGTATTTCGAGATTAGGATTTGTCACTCCGATTGTCGGAGAGGTATCTCTGGGCCCTCTCGGTAATGCACATCACATAAGCCTTGCAAGCATTGCAACTAATGAGTTAGTTGTGATATGATGTATTACAGAATGAGTAAAGAGACTTGCCAGTAACGAGATTGAACTAGGTATTGAGATACCGACGATCGAATCTCGGGCAAGTAACATACCGATGACAAAGGGAACAACGTATGTTGTTATGCGGTCTGACCGATAAAGATCTTCGTAGAATATGTAGGAGCCAATATGAGCATCCAGGTTCCGCTATTGGTTATTGACCGGAGACGTGTCTCGGTCATGTCTACATTGTTCTCGAACCCGTAGGGTCCGCACGCTTAAGGTTTCGATGACAGTTATATTATGAGTTTATGAGTTTTGATGTACCGAAGGAGTTCGGAGTCCCGGATGAGATCGGGGACATGACGAGGAGTCTCGAAATGGTCGAGACGTAAAGATCGATATATTGGACGACTATATTCGGACATCGGAAAGGTTCCGAGTGGTTCGGGTATTTTTTGGAGTACCGGGGAGTTACGGGAATACGGGGGAAGAAGTATATGGGCCTTATTGGGCTTTAGGGGAGAGGAAGAGGCAGGCCGCCCCCCCCCCCATTGACTAGTCCGAATTGGACTAGGGGGAGGGGCGGCGCCCCCTCCTTCCTTCTCTTCCCTCTTCCCCTTCCTTGTCTCCTACGCCTACTACTTGGAAGGACTCCTAGTTGGACTAGTAAAGGGAGAATCCTACTCCCGGTGGGAGTAGGACTCCCCTAGGGCGCGCCATAGAGAGGGCCGGCCCTCCCCTCCTCCACTCCTTTATATACGGGGGCAGGGGGCACCTCTAGACACACAAGTTGATCTTCAAGATCGTTCTCTTAGCCGTGTGTGGTGCCCCCTTCCACCATAGTCCTCAATAATATTGTAGTGGTGCTTAGGCGAAGCCCTGCGACAGTAGAACATCAAGATCCTCACCACGCCATCGTGCTGACGGAACTCTTCCCCGACACTTTGCTGGATCGGAGTCCGGGGATCGTCATCGAGTTGAACGTGTGCTAGAACTCGGAGGTGTCGTAGTTTCGATGCTTGATCAGTCGGGTCGTGAAGACGTACGACTACATCAACCACGTTGTCATAACGCTTCCGCTGTCGGTCTACGAGGGTACGTAGACAACACTCTCCCCTCTCGTTGCTATGCATCACCATGATCTTGCGTGTACATAGGAATTTTTTTGAAATTACTACGTTCCCCAACACCCACCTGGGCACGCCAGGCAGCACGAGCGCGCCCTGGTGGGTTGTGCCCTCCTTGGCCCACCTCTGGTGCCCCTCTTTTGGTATATAAGTCATTTTTACCTAGAAAAAAATAAGGAGAGGACTTTCGGGATGGAGCGCCGCCGTCTCGAGGCGGAACTTGGGCAAGAGCACTTTTGCCCTCCGGCGGAGCGATTCTGCTGGGGGAACTTCCCTCCCGGAGGGGGAAATCATCGTCATCATCATCACCAACAACTCTCCCATCTTGGGGAGGGCAATCTCCATCAACATCTTCAACAACACCATCTCCTCTCAAACCCTAGTTCATCTCTTGTGTTCAATCTTTGTACCGGAACCTCAGGTTGGTACTTGTGGGTGACTAGTAGTGTTGATTACATCTTGTAGTTGATTACTATGGGGTGTTTGTTTACAGGGACTTATTGATGTAGGGACTTAAAAAAGTCCTTTTTAGTCCCATCTAAACCAAACAGGAGGGACTTATAGGGACCTAAAGTGGGCATTTGGGACTTATGAAACAAGACCCTCAGGGAGAGTCTTTTTGGGACTTTTAGTTGTAACATGGTCTTTTAGTCCATGTTTAGTCCCAGGAACCAAACAGGTAGGGACTTTTTAGGGACTATCAACTTTTTAGTTGGGACTAAAAAAGTCCTAGGACTTATGAACCAAACAGGGCCTATATGGTTTATTTGGTGAAAGATTATATGTTCAGATCCATTATGCTATTTAATACCTCTCTGATCTTGAGCATGCTTATCATTTGTGAGTAGTTACTTTTGTTCTTGAGGTCACGGGAGAAATCTTGTTGCAAGTAATCATGTGAACTTGGTATGTGTTCGATATTTTGATGATATGTATGTTGTGATTCCCTTAGTGGTGTCATGTGAACGTCGACTACATGACACTTCACCATATTTGGGCACAAGGGAATGCATTGTGGAGTAGTTATTAGATGATGGGTTGCTAGAGTAACAGAAGATTAAACCCTAGTTTATGCGCTACTTCGTAAGGGACCAATTTGGATCCAAAAGTTTAATGCTATGGTTAGATTTTATCTTAATACTTTTCTCGTAGTTGCGGATGCTTGCGAGGGGGTTAATCGTAAGTAGGAGGTTTGTTCAAGTAAGAATAGCACCTAAGCACCGGTCCACCCACATTTATCAAAGTAGAGAACTTGAATCGAACCAACATGATGAAAGTGACTAGTTGAAATTCCCGTGTACCCTCAAGAACACTTTGCTTATCATAAGAGACCGTTTTGGCCTGTCCTTCGCCACAAAAGGATCGTGCTAACTTGCTGCAATTTATTTACCGTTACTGTTACTTTCTCCTTACAAATTATCTCGCTATCAAACTACCTGTTACCGACAATTTCAGTGCTTGCAGAAAATACCTTGCTAAAAACCACTTGTCATTTCCTTCGGCTCCTCGCTGGGTTCGATACTCTTACTTATCGAAAGGACTACGATTGATCCCATATACTTGTGGGTCATCAATACCTCAATCGATTGAGCCAAAGGCCTTGGCGAAGTTGAGCTTGAGGATGATAGTAGGGGCTCTACGATGGTATCAACACTAAACAACCTCAGTGGCATACACGAAGTTCTCAGATATGCTTCACCCATCGATGAAACCAAACTAATCCTGGTCGAACACTGTCGAAATCTGGCCTTTGAGCCGGCTAGTCAGGAACTTGCACAGAGCTTTGACGTCACACTTTCGTGGAGACCGACTAGTAGGCTCCAAAACCGAGGACGCCACTAGCCTTGGACAGTAAGAGTATGTGCTCACTGTTTTCAAACACCCAGGATCAGCAACACTGTCGAAGGTGAGGAAGAGATGATCCCTGTCCTCGGAGACGTTAGACCATGCAGCATGGTAGAAACTCATGCCCATGTCATCTGGGCCCGAGGAACTAGCCCGGTCAAAACCAGCGAAGGATACCTTGATCTCTGACCTAGAGAAAGGGGCCACCAGCCTTGGCCCATCCACCAATTGGGCCCCCTGGTAGAGGTCCACGAGGGAGAAGGCCTATCTCGTAGCACGGGCCTTGCCAACAAGTGCTTGTGGAAGGGAGTAGGACGACGTCCTTTGCGTGTTCACCATGACCAAGTCTCCACCGAGATAAAGTGCCTGGATATGATGTTGGGGAAAAACACATTGTGCCATGGGAGAGGGTATGCCGCCCCAAGTAGGATGCTAGCTTGGGCATGCGTATCCTCGCGGTCCAGAATGAATGTGTGCTCCCCATGCTTTCAAATTTCATACGGCCTCTAGTGGTGTGGATGATATGTTTGGCTAGACTTGGGGTGGTGGGGGAGGGTCCCTTCCCTCTAACTTATCTTTAGTGGGATTGTTGCCATTTCCCGGACCATATGAAAGGCTCACAATAATGTTTGTTTTTGCCAAAAAAATCAGATGACCCTACTTCTTTATTTTTCTCACTTTACATGGTTGGGCTCCAATAGAATATGGGTTAGATGAACGTTTGCATCATGAGGCGTTGACATTATCGATGTTTCTTTTGCTAGCATTTCTGAGCTTCTCGATTGGGTGTTGTTTTAGATGCTTTTAGTTAGTTCTGTTGATGCTTTCAGTTAGTTTTGTTATTGCCATGCAAGTTGCTTCGTATTATGTCCAGTAGCTGATATTGGCCACAGGCTGGCCCTAGTTTTGCTTTCCTTCCAGTTCCTTGTTGCATGTAATTGTTGCGCTTTCTTTAGCACAAATCAATAAATGACTTGCTTCTTCAAAAAAATTGCAGCACAAGTCATGATTTATTCTGAAATAAAATAACTATCAGCCTAAAATAAAAGATAAAATTCTACTTACTGGAGATAGGGTTTGGCAAGAATTACTTAGGAATAGGTACCTTCATTTAAAGCCCTCTATGCGGTCCAGGAAAAACCAACCGACTCGTCTTTCTCGGAAGGCCTCATGGGGTCAAAAATCATTGAATGTTGCTTTTAGAAGACCATCGATTGGAGACAATTAGATAGACTGGTCAAACCTTGTTGAAAAGATGATGATGGTCAACATTTCACATGAATTAGACACACTCCATTTTAAGTTGACTACTTCTGGTGTCTTCATAGTCAAATCCATGTATACGAACCTCATCAATGATGGGCAACCTTTTCACCAGAAATATATTTGGAAAATGAAATTCCCATTGAAAACGAAAATCATGTGGTATTTAGATTGAAAGGTCGTCCTAACAAAAATAATCTGAAAAAAGATATTTACAAGGATACACTGAGTCTTGCTTTTTTGGTGATTAGGAGTTTATTCAGCTTTCAGCATCTATGCTTTTAATAGCAACTTGCCAAGCTACTATGGCAATCTGTCCAGATAGCTTTTAATCTATCTTCACCCATGAGTAGTACCGATATATTTGAAAATTGGTTAGTGGGGGTACATCCCAAGTTGAAGTCTCATATCCGTGTGGTAGTTTGTGCTTTACTTTGGGCCATTTGGAGAACTTGTAATGACTGTATTTTTAACAGAATGAAAGATTCAAAGAATTTGCAGGTTATTAAGACCATCAGTTGCATTCATACATGCTCATTACTATGCAAAGAGGGGCCTCGGGATCCCACGGTCTTTGGATGGAACCGATGGGGGTTGGTCTCTCTGGCTTTGTAATGCGTGATGCTCATTTCTATACATTCTTTCTTTAATTATAAAAAACCGAGTTGGTGATAATGGTGTGCCTGTCATCTTGTAATATATAGACTGTCCGATCTATATCTGACGGATAGAAAACAAACTATGGCAATTTTGTAAAAAAGATACCCGCATTTCTTTCCATATTTGCTGATAAGGCATTCATTTGTTCATCCTTATTTCCCACAAGCTCATTGTTGAGCAATTAAAAAACAAAGTCTATGGAACAATCTCAAGATGTTGCTGATAGTATTTCCAAAAAGCTAATAGGGATAGGATATACTATGCGGGGCGTTTATAAGGCCGAGTATAGTATGCGTGTATGTAAGCATATGTGATTGTATTATATTGTTAAAAAAAGTTGTTAATCTCGGCCAACAAAATAAGGGCCACCAGCTTCTATGTCCTCATGGGTCATGACACGACCCTATCGCAAATACTATAGCCTATTACTCCCTCCGTTTCTAAATACTTGTCTTTCTAGGCATTTCAACAAGTGACTACATACGAAGCAAAATGAGTGAATCTACACTCTAAAATATGTCTACATACATTCGTATGTAGTAGTCATTTGAAATGTAGAAAGATAAGTATTTAGGAACGGAGGGAGTACACGACATAGAGCTGCTGAAACCGTCGACATGGCACAATTATCTCGCATCCTGGTGGCTCTTCTCCTCGTCCTAATCGCCGGAGAGGCAGCCGCCACGCCGTACGCCGGCGGCAGGGACGCCTAGCTGGCCAGCAGCTACAGCCGCGTCTTCAGCTTCGGCGACTCGCTCACGGACACCGGGAACGCGGCCATCCTCCCGGCCACCGCCGGGGGGCCCTCCTCCCACGCGCCGTACGGGGAGACCTACTTCCACCACCCCAGCGGCCGGGCGTCCGACGGCCGGCTCATCATCGACTTCATCGGTAACCATTTCGCTACGAATCATTCATTGTTCTTCCGGTGGAGACACGCGTTGACCTATGTGCATTCCTGACCAACTATCTTCCCAATTTCTGGTGGCCTAGTGGAGTCGCTGGGGTTGCCACAACCAAAGCCGTACCTCGCCGGCGAGACGGCGGATGACTTCCGGCATGGTGCGAACTTCGCGGTGGGCGGCGCGACGGCGCTTGACCCGGCGTTCTTGAAGAGCAGAGGGATAGCGACGTTTGTGCCGGTGTCTCTTAGCAACGAGACGAGCTGGTTCAACAATGTCTTGGAGCTTCTTGACTCCACGGCGTACGGTAAATATAAGGCAACTTGCTGCTGTTGGTAATTGTGCAATGTATATAGTAACTTAACTATTCGTGGTCGTTGTTGGCTACTTGCGGAGGGAATCTCTAGTCATCTAGGTTGCGGATGGAGTACTTGTTTCTTTCTTTAGACAACTGAAGAACTACGCACTAAAGTAAGAAATTTAAGAGCGTTTAGATCATAACTTTATTAATCTAAACGCTTTTATATTTTTTTAATGAAAGGAGTAGTATTTTTCAGGAATCGGCTTATTAGGCATTAATAAATCTTAGACAAGTTTGGATTAGTAAAAAGGTATGTTTAGGACACATCTAGATGTGCTTTAATTATTGCACATCTAAATGAGTGAATCAAGCATAAAAGAAAGAAAAAAAAGAAAATATTCACACGAATCTCAATGTAAGATCAATGACATGACATAGATGTGCAATACTTATGGCATATCTAGATGTGCTTTAGCAAAACTGTTAGTAAAAATGTTAATGTGAATTGTTTTTGGTTACAAGTATATGTTAATTATTAGGGTGTGGCTAGGTCTCAATAAGAAGTAACTATGTCACATCTAATTCTTATATCATTTGATTTTAGTTGAAGATTCATGCGTATTTTTATTTTGATAGGTGAGACTTTGTTAATTCTTATTTGGATAAAAATTAGCAAATCCATAATTCTTATTGATAGGGAGACTTTACCGGAAACAAAGACATACATCATGATCCATGCATGCCAAACAGGTGCTATTACTAAACTTTATATGATGGCGATTGCAGAGTCTGAAGAAACATCAACGTGACACATGACCCTCTAAATTATTAATAAAAAGTAGTTGCACCTGCAAGTAGTTTACCCCGCTGGTTTCTAGTTTTTTTTTCTAGAACTCCAGTGATTTCTAGCTGAATGGCTTTAGGGCATCTGCAACGGCATCCCGCAAAAAACCTTTCGCAATCGTCCGCGGATAGGGTATCAGTCCGCGGACATAGATACGGGCTGCAACCATCCAACCGTAGTCGCATAAATTTTCACAACAACTCAAACAAGTGTGGAATTCATATAAACATGGTGATTTTATATAAACATGCCGGATTTCATATGAACATGCCGGACTTCATATAAACATGACGAATTTCATTACAAATACATGAAAAAGGTCCTAGGCAGAGTAATCTAAATGATCGCCGGCGTCCGGTCCCCGTCTCCGGCCATGAACCAAGAGAATGGAAGCTTCGCCTTTTCCAGCTCCGTCTCCGAAACCCCAGGAAGTGAAGTTGTTCGCCTCGACGTCGCCGCCAAGTGACTAACTGGCTGTCGATGCTGAGCCCGCCAAGCTTGGCGTCGACAGGAGGGGAGGAGCGGTGGCCTTCTTAGGACCCGACCGGTGGCGACCTACCTTGCACTACTATTCCTCGCTGTTGGCGGCGCTGGCGGATGTGCCGGCTTTTTCATGGTCATGGCGCCAGGGCACGGCCTCCTCGTCGTCGGGGTCGCCGAACAATGCCTCGCCCGCGCCGTCCTCCTGCTCCTTGCCGATGGCCGCCACCTCCACCACCCGCTACTGGTACCACCAGCGGGCGAGGCGGATCTCGCAGGCGGAGCGGTAGGACTCCAGCAGCGTCTCCTCCTCCACCAGGTCCGCGTCGAGCGCGACCCCCCTGCCGATGGCGACCTACTGCTCCACCTGCAGATACTCCTGGAGGAGGTTGTGGTTGTAGTTGGCGTTGGCATGCGCCTCCCGGAACTGCTTCTCCCACATCATGTCCATATAATGGGCACGGGCCTCGCCGATGGTCAGGGTGTAATGCACCGGCGAGGGTGCCATGGAGGAAGAGGAAGGTGTCACGGAGGAAGAAGTGGGTGGCGTTGGTGTTGGGGAACGTAGTAATTTCAAAATTTTCCTACGCACACGCAGGATCATGGTGATGCATAGCAACGGGAGTGGAGAGTGTCGTCCACGTACCCTCATAGACCGTTAAGCGGAAGCGTTATGACAACGCGGCTGATGTAGTCGTACGTCTTCACGATCGACCGATCCTCAGTACCGAACGTACGGCACCTCCGCATTCAGCACACGTTCAGCTCGGTGACGTCCCGCGAACCCATGATCCAGTAGAGCTCGGGGAAGAGTTTCGTCAGCACGACGGCGTGGTGATGATGTTGATGAAGCTACCGCAGCAGAGCTTCGCCTAAACACCGATACAGTATGACCGAGGTGGATTATGGTGGAGGGGGCGCCGCACATGGCTGGGAGAGATCTTTGTGATCAACTTGTGTGTTTAGAGGTGCCCCTTGCCCCTGTATATAAAGGAGCAAGGGGGAGGCCGTCCAGCCCTTGTTGGTGCGCCAGGAGGAGGAATCCTCCTCCTAGTAGGAGTAGGATTCCTCCCTTTCCTACTCCTACTAGGAGAGGGAAAGGAAGGGGAAGAAAGAGAAGGAAAGGGGGGTGCCCCCCTCTCCTAGTCCAATTCTGACCAGAGGGAGGGGGCGCGCTGCCTGCCCTAGGCCGGCCCCTCTCTCTTTCCCTTATGGCCCAACAAGGCCCATTAGCCCCCGGGGGGTTCTGGTAACCTCCGGTACTCCGGTAAAATCTCGATTTTATCCGGAACTCTTCCGATGTCCAAATGTAGGATTCCAATATATCAATCTTTATGTCTCGACCATTTCGAGACTCCCCGTCATGTCCGTGATCATATCTGGGACTCCGAACTACCTTCGGTACATCGAAACATATAAACTCATAAAACCAATCGTCACAGAACTTTAAGCGTGCGGACCCTACGGGTTCGAGAACTATATAGACATGACCGAGACATGTCTCCGGTCAATAACCAATAGCGGAACCTGGATGCTCATATTGGTTCCTACATATTCTACGAAGATCTTTATTGGTCAAACCGCATAACACTATACGTTGTTCTCTTTGTCATCGGTATGTTACTTGCCCGAGATTCGATCGTCGGTATCCCAATACCTAGTTCAATCTCGTTACCGGCAAGTCTCTTTACTCGTTCCATAATGCACTATCCCGCAACTAACTCATTAGTTGTATTGCTTGCAAGGCTTATAGTGATGTGTTACCGAGAGGGCCCAGAGATAACTCTCCGACAATCGGAGTGACAAATCCTAATCTTGATCTATGCCAACTCAACAAGTACCATCGGAGACACTTGTAGAGCACCTTTATAATCACCCAGTTACGTTGTGACGTTTGGTAGCACACAAAGTGTTCCTCTGGTATTCGGGAGTTGCATAATCTCATAGTCATAAGAACATGTATAAGTCATGAAGAAATCAATAGCAGTAAACAAAAACGATCAAGTGCTAAGCTAACGGAATGGGTCAAGTCAATCACATCATTCTCCTAATGATGTGATCCCATTGATCAAATGACAACTCATGTCTATGGTTTAGGAAACTTAACCATCTTTGATCATTGAGCTAGTCAAGTAGAGGCACACTAGTGACACTATGTTTGTCTATGTATTCACACATGTATTATGTTTCCAGTTAATACAATTCTAGCATGAATAATAAACATTTATCATGAAATAAGGAAATAAATAATAACTTTATTATTGCCTCTAGGGCATATTTCCTTCAGTCTCCCACTTGCACTAGAGTCAAGAATCTAGATTACACAGTAATGATTCTAACACCCATGGAGTCTTGGTGTTGATCATGTTTTGCTCGTGGAAGAGGCTTAGTCAACGGGCCGGCAATATTTAGATCTGTATGTATCTTGCAAATCTCTATGTCTCCCACCTGGACTTGATCCCGGATGGAGTTGAAGCGTCTCTTGATGTGCTTGGTTCTGTTGTGAAATCTGGATTCCTTTGCCAAGGCAATTGCACCAGCATTGTCGCACAAGATTTTCATTGGACCCGATGCACTAGGTATGACACCTAGATCGGATATGAACTCCTTCATACAGACTCCTTCATTCGCTGCTTCCGAAGCAGCAATGTACTCCGCTTCACATGTAGATCCCGCCACGATGCTCTGTTTAGAACTGCTCCAACTGACAGCTCCACCGTTTAATATAAACACATATCCGGTTTGCGATTTAGAATCGTCCAGATCAGTGTCAAAGCTAGCATCAACGTAATCATTTTACGATGAGCTCCTCGTCACCTCCATAAATGAGAAACATATCCTTGGTCCTTTTCAGGTACTTCAGGATGTTCTTGACCGTTGTCTAGTGATCCACTCCTGGATTACTTTGGTACCTCCCTGCTAGACTAATGGCAAGGCACACATTAGGTCTGGTACACGGCATTGCATACATGATAGAGCCTATGGCTGAAGCATAGGGAACACTTTTCATTTTCTCTCTATCTTCTACAGTGGTCGGGCATTGAGTCTTACTCAACTTCACACCTTGTAATACATGCAAGAACCCTTTCTTAGCTTGATCCATTTTGAACTTGTTCAAAACTTTATCAAGGTATGTGCTTTGTGGAAGTCCAATTAAGCGTCTTGATTTATCTCTATAGATCTTGATGCCCA
This sequence comes from Triticum dicoccoides, assembly GCF_002162155.2. Taxonomy (NCBI): domain Eukaryota; kingdom Viridiplantae; phylum Streptophyta; class Magnoliopsida; order Poales; family Poaceae; genus Triticum; species Triticum dicoccoides. The sequence goes on along the minus strand of NC_041390.1, from coordinate 517,341,331 downwards.
ATATATAAGCAGCTTCACCGAGGTCTTTCATTGAAAAACTCTTATTCAAGTATCCTTTTATGATATCCAGAAATTCTATATCATTTCCAATCAACAATATGTCATCCACATATAATATTAGAAATGCAACAGAGCTCCCACTCACTTTCTTGTAAATACAGGCTTCTCCAAAAGTCTGTATGAAACCATATGCTTTGATCACACTATCAAAACGTTTATTCCAACTCCGAGAGGCTTGCACCAGTCCATAAATGGATTGCTGGAGCTTGCACACTTTGTTAGCTCCCTTTGATCGATAAAACCTTCAGGTTGCATCATATAAAACTCTTTTTTCAGAAATCCATTCAGGAATGCAGTCTTTACATCCATTTGTCAAATTTCATAATCATAAAACGCGGCAATTGCTAACATGATTCGGGCGGACTTAAGCATCACTACGGGTGAGGTCTCATCATAGTCAACTCCTTGAACTTGTTGAAAACCTTTCGCAACAAGTCGAGCTTTGTAGACAGTAACATTACCGTCAGCGTCTGTCTTCTTCTTGAAGATCCATTTATTCTCGGTGGCTTGCCGATCATCGGGCAAGTCAACCAAAGTCCACACTTTGTTCTCATACATGGATCCCATCTCATATTTCATGGCCTCAAGCCATTTTGCGGAATCTGGGCTCATCATCGCTTCCTCATAGTTCGTAGGTTCGTCATGGTCAAGTAACATGACCTCCAGAACAGGATTACTGTACCACTCTGGTGCGGATCTTTCTTTGGTTGACCTACGAGGTTCGATAGTAACTTGATCTGAAGTTTCATGATCATCATCATTAGCTTCCTCACTAATTGGTGTAGATGTCATAGGAACCGGTTTCTGTGATGAACTACTTTCCAATAAGGGAGCAGGTACAGTTACCTCATCAAGTTCTACTTTCCTCCCACTCACTTCTTTCGAGAGAAACTCCTTCTCTAGAAAGGATCCATTCTTAGCAACGAATGTCTTGCCTTCGGATCTATGATAGAAGGTGTACCCAACAGTTTCCTTTGGGTATCCTATGAAGACACATTTCTCCGATTTGGGTTCGAGCTTATCAAGTTGAAGCTTTTTCACATAAGCATCGCAGCCCCAAACTTTAAGAAATGACAACTTTGGTTTCTTGCCAAACCATAGTTCATAAGGTGTCGTCTCAACGGATTTTGATGGTGCCCTATTTAACGTGAATGTAGCCCTATCTAAAGCATAACCCCAAAACGATAGCGATAAATCAGTAAGAGACATCATAGATCGCACCATATCTAGTAAAGTACGATTACGACGTTCGAACACACCATTACGTTGTGGTGTTCCGGGTGGCGTGAGTTGCAAAACTATTCCGCATTGTTTCAAATGTAGGCCAAACTCGTAACTCAAATATTCTCCTCCATGATCAGATCATAGAAACTTTATTTTCTTGTTACGATGATTTTCCACTTCACTCTGAAATTCTTTGAACTTTTCAAATGTTTCAGACTTATGTTTTATTAAGTAGATATATGAAGGAAATATGCCCTAGAGGCAATAATAAAGTTATTATCTATTTCCTTATTTCATGATAAATGTTTATTATTCATGCTAGAATTGTATTAACCGGAAACATAATACATGTGTGAATACATAGACAAACAGAGTGTCACTAGTATGCCTCTACTTGACTAGCTCGTTAATCAAAGATGGTTATGTTTCCTAACCATGGACAAAGAGTTGTTATTTGATTAACGGCATCACATCATTAGTTGAATGATCTGATTGACATGACCCATTCCATTAGCTTAGCACCCGATCGTTTAGTATGTTGCTATTGCTTTCTTCATGACTTATAAATGTTCCTATGACTATGAGATTATGCAACTCCCGTTTACCGGAGGAACACTTTGTGTGCTACCAAACATCACAACGTAACTGGGTGATTATAAAGGAGCTCTACAGGTGTCTCCAAAGGTACATGTTGGGTTGGCGTATTTCGAGATTAGGATTTGTCACTCCGATTGTCAGAGAGGTATCTCTGGGCCCTCTCGGCAATGCACATCACATAAGCCTTGCAAGCATTACAACTAATGAGTTAGTTGCGAGATGATGTATTACGGAACGAGTAAAGAGACTTGCCGGTAACGAGATTGAACTAGGTATTGGATACCGACGATCGAATCTCGGGCAAGTAACATACCGATGACAAAGGGAACAACGTATGTTGTTATGCGGTCTGACCGATAAAGATCTTCGTAGAATATGTAGGAGCCAATATGGGCATCCAGGTCCCGCTATTGGTTATTGACCGGAGACGTGTCTCGGTCATGTCTACATAGTTCTCAAACCCGTAGGGTCCGCACGCTTAACGTTCGTTGACGATATAGTACTATGTGAGTTATGTATGTTGGTGACCGAATGTTGTTCGGAGTCCGGGATGAGATCACGGACATGACGAGGAACTCCGGAATGGTCCGGAGATAAGTTTGATATATGTGATAATAGTGTTTGGTCACCGGAAGGGTTCCGGAAATCACCGGAAGGGGTTCCGGATGTTTCCCGAAATGTTTGGGTACGAGAACACTTTATTTGGGGCAAAGGGGAAAGCCCACAAGGTTTTTGGAAAGCGCAAAAGGAAGTTTTGCGGAGTCCAGGGGCCAGACGCCAGGGTCCCTGGCGTCTGGGTCCAGACGCCGGGAACCCTGGCGTCTGGCCCTGGAGTCTGAGAAGGACTCTTGCCTTTCGGGTGAAACCGACTTTGTGGAGGCTTTTACTCCAAGTTTCGACCCCAGGGCTCAACATATAAATAGAGGGGCAGGGCTAGCACCAAAGACACATCAAGAAACACCAAGCCGTGTGCCGGCAACCCTGTCTCCTCTAGTTTATCCTCTGTCATAGTTTTCGTAGTGCTTAGGCGAAGCCCTGCGGAGATTGTTCTTCACCAACACCGTCACCACGCTGTCGTGCTGCCGGAACTCATCTACTACTTCGCCCCTCTTGCTGGATCGAGAAGGCAAGGACGTCACCGAGCCGAACGTGTGCAGAACTCGGAGGTGCCGTGCTTTCGGTACTTGGATCGGTTGGACGTGAAGACGTACGACTACATCAACCGCGTTGATATAACGCTTCCGCGTGCGATCTACAAGGGTACGTAGATCATACTCTCCCCTCTCGTTGCTATGCATCACCATGATCTTGCGTGTGCGTAGGAATTTTTTTGAAATTACTACGTTCCCCAACAGTGGCATCCAAGCCTAGGTTTTATGGTTTGATGTTATTTGCACAAGTAGAACACAAGTGAGTTGTGGGCGATATAAGTCATACTGCCTACCAGCATGTCATACTTTGGTTCGACGGTATTGTTGGACGAGACGACCCGGACCAACATTACGCGTACGCTTACGCGAGACCGGTTTCCCCGACGTGCTTTGCACATAGGTGGCTTGCGGGCGACTGTCTCTCCAACTTTAATTGAACCGAGTGTGGCTACGCCCGGTCCTTGCGAAGGTTAAAACGGAGTCAAATTGACAAACTATCGTTGTGGTTTTGATGCGTAGGTGAGATTGGTTCTTGCTTAAGCCCGTAGCAGCCACGTAAAACTTGCAACAACAAAGTAGAGGACGTCTAACTTGTTTTTGCAGGGCATGTTGTGATGTGATATGGTCAAGACATGATGCTAAATTTTATTGTATGAGATGATCATGTTTTGTAACCGAGTTATCGGCAACTGGCAGGAGCCATATGGTTGTCGCTTTATTGTATGCAATGCAATCGCGATGTAATGCTTTACTTTATCACTAAGCGGTAGCGATAGTCGTGGAAGCATAAGATTGGCGAGACGACAACGATGCTACGATGGAGATCAAGGTGTTGCGCCGGTGACGATGGTGATCACGACGGTGCTTCGGAGATGGAGATCACAAGCACAAGATGATGATGGCCATATCATATCACTTATATTGATTGCATGTGATGTTTATCTTTTATGCATCTTATCTTGCTTTGATTGACGCTAGCATTATAAGATGACCTCTCACTAAATTATCAAGAAGTGTTCTCCCTGAGTATGCACCGTTGCCAAAGTTCGTCGTGCCCAGACACCACATGATGATCGGGTGTGATAAGCTCTACGTCCATCTACAACGGGTGCAAGCCAGTTTTTGCACACGCAGAATACTCAGGTTAAACTTGACGAGCCTAGCATATGCAGATATGGCCTCGGAACACGGAGACCGAAAGATCGAGCGTGAATCATATAGTAGATATGATCAACATAACGATGTTCACCATTGAAAACTACTCCATCTCACGTGATGATCGGTTATGGTTTAGTTGATTTGGATCACGTGATCACTTAGAAGATTAGAGGGATGTCTATCTAAGTCGGAGTTCTTAAGTAATATGATTAATTGAACTTAAATTTATCAGGAACATAGTCCTGGTAGTATTTTGCAAATTATGTTGTAGATCAATAGCTCGCGTTGTTGCTTCCCTGTGTTTATTTTGATATGTTCCTAGAGAAAATTGTGTTGAAAGATGTTAGTAGCAATGATGCGGATTGGATCCGTGATCTGAGGTTTATCCTCATTGCTGCACAGAAGAATTATGTCCTTGATGCACCGCTAGGTGACAGACCTATTGCAGGAGCAGATGCAGATGTTATGAACGTTTGGCTAGCTCAATATGATGACTACTTGATAGTTTAGTGCACCATGCTTAACGGCTTAGAATCGGGACTTCAAAGACGTTTTGAATGTCATGGACCATATGAGATGTTCCAGGAGTTGAAGTTAATATTTCAAGCAAATACCCGAGTTGAGAGATATGAAGTCTCCAACAAGTTCTATAGCTAAAAGATGGAGGAGAATCGCTCAACTAGTGAGCATGTGCTCAGATTGTCTGGGTACTACAATCGCTTGAATCAAGTGGAATTTAATCTTCCAGATAAGATAGTGATTGACAGAATTCTCTAGTAACCATCACCAAGTTAGTAGAACTTCGTGATGAACTATAATATGCAAGGGATAACGGAAACAACTCCCAAGCTCTTCGTGATGCTGAAATCGACGAAGGTAGAAATCAAGAAAAACATCAAGTGTTGATGGTTAACAAGACCACTAGTTTCAAGAAAAGGGCAAAGGAAAGAAGGGGAACTTCAAGAAGAACAGCAAGCAAGTTGCTGCTCAAGTGAAGAAGCCCAAGTCTGGTCCTAAGCCTGAGACTAAGTGCTTCTACTGCAAAGGGATTGGTCACTGGAAGCGGAACTACCCCAAGTGATTGGCGGATAAGAAGGATGGCAAAGTGAACATAAGTATATTTGATATACATGTTATTGATGTGTACTTTACTAGTATTTATAGCAACCCCTCAGTATTTGATGCTAGTTCAGTTGCAAAGAGTAGTAACTCGAAACGGGAGTTGCAGAATGAACAGAGACTAGTTAAGGGTGAAGTGACGATGTGTGTTGGAAGTGGTTCCAAGATTGATATGATCATCATCGCACACTCCCTATACTTTCGGGATTAGTGTTGAAACTAAATGAGTGTTATTTGGTGTTTGCGTTGAGCATGAATATGATTTGATCATGTTTATTGTAATACGGTTATTCATTTAAGTAAAAGAATAAATTGTTGTTCTGTTTACATGAATAAAACCTTATATGGTTACACACCCAATGAAAATAGTTCATTGGATCTCGATCTTAGTGATACACATATTCATAATATTGAAACCAAAAGATGTAAAGTTAATAATGATAGTGCAACTTATTTGTGGCACTGCCGTTTAGGTCATATTGGTGTAAAGCGCATGAAGAAACTCCATGCTGATGGGATTTTGGAATCACTTGATTATGAATCACTTGATGCTTGCGAACCATGCCTTATGGGCAAGATGACTAAAACACCGTTCTCCGGAACAATGAAGCAAGCAGCAGATTTGTTGGAAATCATACATACTGATGTATGTGGTCCGATGAATATTAAGGCTTACAGCAGGTATCATTATTTTCTGACCTTCACAAGATGATTTGAGCAGATATGAGGATATCTACTTGATGAAACATAAGTCTAAAACATTTGAACAGTTCAAAGAATTTCAGAGTGAAGTGGAAAATCATCGTGACAAGAAAATAAAAGTTTCTACGATATGATCGCAGAGGTAAAATATTTGAGTTACGAGTTTGGTCTTCAGTTAAAACAATGTGAAATAGTTTCACTACTCACGCCACCTGAAACACCACAGCATAATGGTATGTCCGAATGTCATAACCGTACTTTATTGGATATAGTGCAATCTATGATGTATCTTACCGATCTACCACTATCGTTTTGGGGTTATGCATTAGAGACAGCTGCATTCACGTTAAATAGGGCACCATCAAAATCCGTTGAGATGACGCCTTATGAACTGTGGTTTGGTAAGAAACCAAAGTTGTCGTTTCTTAAAGTTTGGGGTTGTGATGCTTATGTGAAAAAGTTTCATCCTGATAAGCTCAAACCCAAATCGGAAAAGTGTGTCTTCATAGGATACCCTAAAGAAAATGTTGGGTACACCTTCTATCACAGATCCGAAGGCAAGACTTTTGTTGCTAAATTCGGAAACTTTCTGGAGAAGGAGTTTCTCTCGAAAGAAGTAAGTGGGAGGAAAGTAGAAAACTTGATAAGGTAATTGTACCTTCTCCCTTATTGGAAAGTAGTTCATCACAGAATTCTGTTCTTGTGACTACTACACCAATTAGTGAGGAAGCTAATGATGATGATCATGTAACTTCAGATCAAGTTACTACCGAATCTCGTAGGTAAACCAGAGTAAGATCCGCACCAGAGTGGTACGGTAATCCTGTTCTGGAAGTCATGTTACTAGACCACGACGAACTTGCGAACTATGAGGAAGCGATGATGAGCCCAGATTCCGCGAAATGGTTTAAGGCCATGAAATCTGAGATATGATCCATGTATGAGAACAAAGTATGGACTTTGGTTGACTTGCCCGCTGATCGGCAAGCAATTGAGAATAAATGGATCTTCAAGAAGAAGACTGACGCTGATGGTAATATTACTGTCTACAAAGCTCGACTTGTCGCAAAAGGTTTTCGGCAAGTTCAAGGGGTTGACTACGATGAGACCTTCTCACCCGTAGCGATGCTTAAGTCTGTCCGAATCATGTTAGCAATTGCCGCATTTTATGATTATGAAATTTGGCAGATGGATGTCAAAACTGCATTCCTGAATGGATTTCTGGAAGAAGAGTTGTATATGATGCAACCAGAAGGTTTTCTCGATCCAAAGGGAGCTAACAAAGTGTGCAAGCTCCAGCGATCCATTTATGGACTGGTGCAAGCCTCTCGGAGTTGGAATAAACGTTTTGATAGTGTGATCAAAGCATTTGGTTTTATACAGACTTTCGGAGAAGCCTGTATTTACAAGAAAGTGAGTGGGAGCACTACAACATTTCTGATAAGTATATGTGACTGACATATTGTTGATCGGAAATAATGTAGAATTATTCTGTAAAGCATAAAGGAGTGTTTGAAAGGAGTTTTTCAAAGAAAGACTTCGGTGAAGCTTCTTACATATTGAGCTTCAAGATCTATAGAGATAGATCAAGACGCTTGATAAGTTTTTTCAATGAGTACATACCTTGACAAGATTTTGAAGTAGTTCAAAATGGAGCAGTCAAAGAAAGAGTTCTTGCCTGTATTACAAGGTGTGAAGTTGAGTAAGACTCAAAGCCCGACCACGACAGAAGATAGAAAGAGAATGAAAGTCATTCCCTATGCCTTAGCCATAGGTTCTATAAAGTATGTCATGCTGTATACCAGATCTATTGTATACCCTGCACTGGTTTGGCAAGGGAGTACAATAGTGATCTAGGAGTAGATCACTGGACAGCGGTCAGAATTATCCTTAGTGAAATAAGGATATGTTTCTCGATTATGGACGTGACAAAAAGGTTTGTCGTAAAGGGTTACGTCGATGCAAGTTTTTGACCCTGATCCACATGATTCTAAGTCTCAATCTGGATACATATTGAAAGTGGGAGCAATTAGCTAGAGTAGCTCCGTGCAGAGCATTGTAGACATAGAATTTTGCAAAATACATACGGATCTGAATTTGGCAGGCCCGTTGACTAAATTTCTCTCACAGGCAAAACATGATCACTCTTTGGGTGTTAATCACATAGCGATGTGAACTAGATTATTGAACCTAGTAAACCCTTTGGGTGTTAGTCACATGGAGATGTGAACCAATCACATAAAGATGTGAACTATTGGTGTTAATCACATAGCGATGTGAACTAGATTATTGACTCTAGTGCAAGTGGGAGACTGAAGGAAATATGCCCTAGAGGCAATAATAAAGTTATTATCTATTTCCTTATTTCATGATAAATGTTTATTATTCATGCTAGAATTGTATTAACCGGAAACATAATACATGTGTGAATACATAGACAAACAGAGTGTCACTAGTATGCCTCTACTTGACTAGCTCGTTAATCAAAGATGGTTATGTTTCCTAACCATGGACAAAGAGTTGTTATTTGATTAACGGGATCACATCATTAGTTGAATGATCTGATTGACATGACCCATTCCATTAGCTTAGCACCCGATCATTTAGTATGTTGCTATTGCTTTCTTCATGACTTATACATGTTCCTATGACTATGAGATTATGCAACTCCCGTTTACCGGAGGAACAGTTTGTGTGCTACCAAACGTCACAACGTAACTGGGTGATTATAAAGGAGCTCTACAGGTGTCTCCAAAGGTACATGTTGGGTTGGCGTATTTTGAGATTAGGATTTGTCACTCCGATTGTTGGAGAGGTATCTCTGGGCCCTCTCGGTAATGCACATCACATAAGCCTTGCAAGCATTACAACTAATGAGTTAGTTGCGAGATGATGTATTATGGAATGAGTAAAGAGACTTGCCGGTAACGAGATTGAACTAGGTATTGGATACCGACGATCGAATCTTGGGAAAGTAACATACCGATGACAAAGGGAACAACGTATGTTGTTATGCGGTCTGACCGATAAAGATCTTCGTAGAATATGTAGGAGCCAATATGGGCATCCAGGTCCCGCTATTGGTTATTGACCGGAGACGTGTCTCGGTCATGTCTACATAGTTCTCGAACCCGTAGGGTCCGCATGCTTAACGTTCATTGACGATATAGTACTATGTGAGTTATGTATGTTGGTGACCGAATGTTGTTCGGAGTCCGGGATGAGATCACGGACATGACGAAGAACTCCGGAATGGTCCGGAGATAAAGTTTGATATATGTGATAATAGTGTTTGGTCACCGGAAGGGTTCCGGAAATCACCGGAAGGGGTTCCGGATGTTTCCCGAAATGTTTGGGCACGAGAACACTTTATTTGGGGCAAAGGGGAAAGCCCACAAGGTTTTTGGAAAGCGCAAAAGGAAGTTTTGCGGAGTCCAGGGGCCAGACGCCAGGGTCCCTGGCGTCTGGGTCCAGACGCCGGGAACCCTGGCGTCTGGCCCTGGAGTCTGAGAAGGACTCTTGCCTTTCGGGTGAAACCGACTTTATGGAGGCTTTTACTCCAAGTTTCGACCCCAGGGCTCAACATATAAATAGAGGGGCAGGGCTAGCACCAAAGACACATCAAGAAACACCAAGCCGTGTGCCGGCAACCCTGTCTCCTCTAGTTTATCCTCTATCATAGTTTTCGTAGTGCTTAGGCGAAGCCCTGCGGAGATTGTTCTTCACCAACACCGTCACCACGCCGTCGTGCTGCCGGAACTCATCTACTACTTCGCCCCTCTTGCTGGATCGAAAAGGCGAGGACGTCACCGAGCCGAACGTGTGCAGAACTCGGAGGTGTCGTGCTTTCGGTACTTGGATCGGTTGGACGTGAAGACGTACGACTACATCAACCGCGTTGATATAACGCTTCCGCGTGCCATCTACAAGGGTACATAGATCATACTCTCCCCTCTCGTTGCTATGCATCACCATGATCTTGCGTGTGCGTAGGAATTTTTTTGAAATTACTACGTTCCCCAACAATATACCCATATCTGCTCAAATCACCTGTGAATGTGAGAAAATAACGATACCCGCCGCGAGCCTCAATATTCATCGGGCCACATACATCAGTATGTATGATCTCCAACAAGTTTTTGCTCGCTCCATTGTTCCGGAGAACGGCGTTTTAGTCATCTTGACCATAAGGCATGGTTCGCAAGTACCAAGTGATTCATAATCAAGTGATTCCAGAAGTCCATCAGTATGGAGTTTCTTCATGCGCTTTACACCAATATGACCTAAACGGCAGTGCCACAAATAAATTGCACTATCATTATCAACTCTGCATCTTTTGGCTTCAATATTATGAATATGTGTATCACTACTATCGAGATTCATCAGAAATAGACCACTCTTCAAGGGTGCATGACCATAAAAGATATTACTAATATAAATAGAACAACCATTATTCTCGGATTTAAATGAATAACCGTCTCGCATTAAACAAGATCCAGATATAATGTTCATGCTCAACGCTGGCACCAAATAACAATTATTTAGGTCTAAAACTAATCCCGAAGGTAGATGTAGAGGTAGCGTGCCGACGGTGATCACATCGACTTTGGAACCATTTCCCACGCGCATCGTCACCTCGTCCTTAGCCAGTCTTCGCTTAATCTATAGTGCCTGTTTAGAGTTGCAAATATTAGCAACAGAACCAGTATCAAATACCCAGGTGCTACTGCGAGCTCTGGTAAGGTACACATCAATAACATGTATATCACATATACCTTTGTTCACCTTGCCATCCTTCTTATCCGCCAAATACTTGGGGCAGTTCCGCTTCCAGTGACCAGTCTGTTTGCAGTAGAAGCACTCGGTCTCAGGCTTAGGTCCAGACTTGGGTTTCTTCTCTTGAGCAGCAACTTGCTTGTTGTTCTTGTTGAAGTTCCCCTTCTTCTTCCCTTTACCCTTTTTCTTGAAATTGATGGTTTTGTTAACCATCAACACTTGATGCTCCTTTTTGATTTCTACCTCCGCAGCTTTTAGCATCGCGAAGAGCTCGGGAATTGTCTTATTCATCCCTTGCATATTATAGTTCATCACGAAACTTTTGTAGCTTGGTGGCAGTGATTGAAGAACTCTATCAATGACACTATCAACAGGAAGACTAACTCCCAGTTCAGTCAAGTGATTATGATACCCAGACATTTTGAGTATATGCTCACTGATAGAACTATTCTCCTCCATCTTGCAGCTATAGAACTTATTGGAGACTTCATATCTCTCAATCTGGGCATTTGCTTGAAATATTAACTTCAACTCTTGGAACACCTCATATGCTCCATGACGTTCAAAACGTCGTTGAAGTCCCGGTTCTAAGCCGTAAAGCATGGCACACTGTGTTGGGGAACGTAGTAATTTCAAAAAAATTCCTACGCACACGCAAGATCATGGTGATGCACAGCAACGAGAAGGGAGACTGTTGTCTACGTACCCTCGTAGACCGAAGCGGAAGCGTTGACGCAACATAGAGGAAGTAGTCGTACGTCTTCCCGGTTCAACCGATCCAAGCACCGTTACTCCGGCACCTCCGAGTTCTTGACACACGTACAACTCGATGACGCACCCCGGGCTCCGATCCAGCAAAGCTTCGGGGAGGAGTTTCGTCAGCACGACGGCGTGGTGACGATCTTGATGTTTAACCGTCGTAGGGCTTCGCCTAAGCACCGCTACAATATGGTTGAGGTGTAATATCGTGGAGGGGGGCACCGCACACGGCTAAGGAACGATCACGAAGATCAACTTGTGTGTTCTAGGGTGCCCCCCTGCCCCCGTATATAAAGGAGCCAAAGGGAGGGGGCGGCCGTCCAAGGAGGGGCGCGCCAGGGGGGAGTCCTACTCCTACCGGGAGTAGGACTCCCTTCTTTCCTAGTTGGAGAAGGAGAAGGGGGGAAAGAGGAGGAAGAGGGGAAGGAAAGGGGGGGCGCCGCCCCCTTCCCTTGTCCTATTCGAACTAGGAAGGGGAGGGGCGCACGGCCACCTCTTGCCTCCTTCTCTCTTCTCCCTCAAGGCCTATGTAGGCCCAATAACCCCCCGGGGGGTTCCGGTAACCCCCTGGTACTCCGGTAAAATGCCGATTTCACCCGGAACGACTCCGATGTCCAAATATAAGCTTCCAATATACCGATCTTTATGTCTCGACCATTTCGAGACTCCTCGTCATGTCCGTGATCACATCCGGGACTCCGAACAACCTTCGGTACATCAAAATACATAAACTCATAATGAAACTGTCATTGTAACTTTAAGCGTGCGGACCCTACGGTTCGAGAACAATGTAGACATGACCGAGACACGTCTCCGGTCAATAACCAATAGCGGGACCTGGATGCCCATATTGGCTCCTACATATTCTACGAAGATCTTTATCGGTCAGACCGCATAACAACATACGTTGTTCCCTTTGTCATCGGTATGTTACTTGCCCGAGATTCGATCGTCGGTATCCAATACCTAGTTCAATCTTGTTACCGGCAAGTCTCTTTACTCGTTCTGTAATACATCATCCCGCAACTAACGCATTAGTTGCAATGCTTGCAAGGCTTAAGTGATGTGCATTACCGAGAGGGCCCAGAGATACCTCTCCGACGATCGGAGTGACAAATCCTAATCTCGAAATACGTCAACCCAACATGTACCTTTGGAGACACCTGTAGAGCACCTTTATAATCACCCAGTTACGTTGTGACGTTTGGTAGCACACAAAGTGTTCCTCCGGCACACGGGAGTTACATAATCTCATAGTCATGGAAACATGTATAAGTCATGAAGAAAGCAATAGCAACATACTAAACGATCGGGTGCTAAGCTAATGGAATGGGTCATGTCAATCAGATCATTCAACTAATGATGTGATCCCGTTAATCAAATAACAACTCTTTGTCCATGGTTAGGAAACATAACCATCTTTGATTAACGAGCTAGTCAAGTAGAGGCATACTAGTGACACTCTGTTTGTCTATGTATTCACACATGTATTATGTTTCCGGTTAATACAATTCTAGCATGAATAATAAACATTTATCATGATATAAGGAAATAAATAATAACTTTATTATTGCCTCTAGGGCATATTTCCTTCAGTCTCCCACTTGCACTAGAGTCAATAATCTAGATCACATCGCCATGTGATTTAACATCAATAGTTCACATCTTTATGTGATTGGTTTACATCTCCATGTGACTAACACCCAAAGGGTTTACTAGATTCAATAATCTAGTTCACATCGCTATGTGATTAAGACCCAAAAAGTGATCATGTTTTGCTTGTGAGAGAAGTTTAGTCAACAGGTCTGCCATATTCAGATCCGCATGTATTTTGCAAATTTCTATGTCAACAATGCTCTGCATGGAGCTACTCTAGCTAATTGCTCCCACTTTCAATATGTATCCAGATTGAGACTTAGAGTCATCTGGATCAGTGTCAAAACTTGCATCGACGTAACCCTTTACGACGACCCTTTTGTCACCTCCGTAATCGAGAAACATATCCTTATTCCAGTAAGGATAATTTTGACCGTTGTCCATTGATCTACTCCTAGATCACTATTGTACTCCCTCTCTTAACACAGTGTATGGTATACAATAGATCTGGTACACAGCATGGCATACTTTATAGAACCTATGACTGAGGCATAGGGAATGACTTTCATTCTCTTTATATCTTCTGTCGTGGTCGGGCTTTGAGTCTTACTCAACTTCTCACCTTGTAACACAGGCAAGAAACTTTTTCTTTGACTGTTCCATTTTGAACTACTTCAAAATCTTGTCAAGGTATGTACTCATTGAAAAAACTTATCAAGCGTCTTGATCTATCTCTATAGATCTTGATACTCAATATGTAAGCAGCTTCACCGAGGTCTTTCTTTGAAAAACTCCTTTCAAACACTCCTTTATGCTTTGCAGAATAATTCTACATTATTTCCGATCAACAATATGTCATTCACATATACTTATCAGAAATGTTGTAGTGCTCCCACTCACTTTCTTGTAAATACAGGCTTCACCGCAAGTCTATATAAAACTATATGCTTTGATCAACTTATCAAAGCGTATATTCCAACTCCGAGATGCTTGCACCAGTCCATAAATGGATCACTAGAGCTTGCATATTTTGTTAGCACCTTTAGGATTGATAAAACCATCTTGTTGCATCACATACAACTCTTCTTTAATAAATTCATTAAGGAATGCAGTTTTGTTTATCCATTTGCCAGATTTCATAAAATGCGGCAATTGCTAACATGATTCGGACAGACTTAAGCATAGATACGAGTGAGAAACTCTCATCGTAGTCAACACCTTGAACTTGTCGAAAACCTTTTGCGACAATTCTAGCTTTGTAGATAGTGACACTACTATCCGTGTCCGTCTTCCTCTTGAAGATCCATTTATTATCAATGGCTTACCGATCCTCGGGCAAGTCCACCAAAGTCCACACTTTGTTCTCATACATGGATCCTATCTCAGATTTCATGGCCTCAAGCCATTTATCAGAATCTGGGCTCATCATCGCTTCCTCATAGTTCGTAGGTTCGTCATGGTCAAGTAACATGACCTCCAGAATAGGATTATCGTACCACTCTGGTGCGAATCTCACTCTGGTTTACCTACGAGATTCGGTAGTAACTTGATTTGAAGTTACATGATCATCATCATTAGCTTCCTCACTAATTGGTGTAGTAGTCACAGGAACTGAATTCTGTGATGAACTATTTTCCAATAAGGGAGAAGGTACAATTACCTTATCAAGTTTTCTACTTTCCTCCCACTCACTTCTTTCGAGAGAAACTCCTTCTCTAGAAAGGATCCATTCTTAGCAACGAATGTCTTGCCTTCGATTCTGTGATAGAAGGTGTACCCAACTGTCTCCTTTTGGGTATCCTATGAAGACATATTTCTCCGATTTGAGTTTGAGCTTATCGAGATGAAACTTTTTCACATAATCATCGCGACTCCAAACTTTAAGAAACGACAGCTTAGGTTTCTTGCCAAACCATAGTTCACACGGTGTCGTCTCAACGGATTTAGACGGTGCCCTATTTAACGTGAATGCAGCTGTCTCTAATGCATAACCCCAAAACGATAGTGGTAGATCGGTAAGAGACATCATAGATCGCACTATATCTAATAAAGTACGGTTATGACGTTCGGACACACCATTACACTATGGTGTTCCATGTGGCGTGAGTAGTGAAACTATTTCACATTATTTTACTTGAAGGCCAAACTCGTAACTCAAATATTTTACCTCTGCGATCATATTCTAGAAACTTTTATTTTCTTGTCACGATGATTTTCCACTTCACTCTGAAATTCTTTGAAATGTTCAAATGTTTCATCAAGTAGATATCCCCATATCTGCTCAAATCATCTGTGAAGGTCAGAAAATAATGATACCTGCTGCAAGCCTTAATATTCATCGGACCACATACATCAGTATGTATGATTTCCAACAAATCTGTTGCTTGCTTCATTGTGCCGGAGAACGGCGTTTTAGTCATCTTGCCCATAAGGCATGGTTCGCAAGCATCAAGTGATTCATAATCAAGTGATTCCAAAAGCCCATCAGCATGGAGTTTCTTCATGCGCTTTACACAGATATGACTTAAACGGCAGTGCCACAAATAAGTTGCACTATCATTATTAACTTTGCATCTTCTGGTTTCAATATTATGAATATGTGTATCACTATGATCGAGATCCAACGAACTTGTTTCATTGGGTGTATGACCATCGAAGGTTTTATTCATGTAAACAGAACAACAATTATTCTCTGACTTTAATGAATAACCGTATTGCAATAAACATGATCAAATCATATTCATGCTTAACGAAAAAACCAAATAACATTTATTTAGGTTCAACACTAATCCCGAAAATATAGGGGAGTGTGTGATGATGATCATATCAATCTTGGAACTACTTCCAACACACATCGTCACTTCACCCTTAACTAGTCTCTGTTTATTCTACAACTCCTGTTTCGAGTTACTACTCTTAGCAACTGAACTAGCATCAAATACTGAGGGGTTGCTATAAACACTAGTAAAGTACACATCAATAACATGTATATCAAATATACTTATGTTCACTTTGCCATCCTTCTTATCCGCCAATCACTTGGGGTAGTTCCGCTTCCAGTGACCAGTCCCTTTGCAGTAGGAGCACTTAGTCTCAGGCTTAGGACCAGACTTTGGCTTCTTCACATGAGCAGCAACTTGCTTGCTGTTTTTCTTGAAGTTCCCCTTTTTCCTTTTGCCCTTTTCTTGAAACTAGTGATCTTGTCAACCATCAACACTTGATGCTCTTTCTTGATTTCTACCTTCATCGATTTCATCATCATGAAAAGCTCGGGATTCATTTTCGTCATCCCTTGCATACTATAGTTCATCACGAAGTTCTACTAACTTGGTGATGGTGACTAGAGAATTCTGTCAATCACTATCTTATCTGGAAGATTAACTCCCACTTGATTCAAGCGATTGTAGTAACCAGACAATCTGAGCACATGCTCACTAGTTGAGAGATTCTCCTCCATCTTTTAGCTATAGAACTTGTTGGAGACTTCATATCTCTCAACTCGGGTATTTGCTTGAAATATTAACTTCAACTCCTGGAACATCTCATATGGTCCATGACGTTCAAAACGTCTTTGAAGTCCCGATTCTAAGCCGTTAAGCATGGTGCACTAAACTATCAAGTAGTCATCATATTGAGCTAGCCAAACGTTCATAACGTCTGCATCTGCTCCTGCAATAGGTCTGTCACCTAGCGGTGCATCAAGGACATAATTCTTCTGTGCAGCAATGAGGATAAACCTCAGATCACGGATCCAATCCGCATCATTGCTACTAACATCTTTCAACACAATTTTTCTCTAGGAACATATCAAAATAAACATATGAAAGCAACAACGCGAGCTATTGATCTACAACATAGATATGCTAATACTACCAGGACTAAGTTCATGATAAATTAAAGTTCAATTAATCATATTACTTAAGAACTCCCACTTAGATAGACATCCCTCTAATCCTCTAAGTGATCACGTGATCCAAATCAACTAAACCATAACCGATCATCACGTGAAATGGAGTAGCTTTCAATGGTGAACATGTTGGGGAACGTAGCAGAAATTCAAAATTTTCCTACGTGTCACCAAGATCTATCTATGGAGAAACTAGCAACGAGGGGAAGAAGAGTGCATCTACATACCCTTGTAGATCCCTAAGCGGAAGCGTTCAACTGAACGGGGTTGATGGAGTCGTACTCACCGTGATCCAAATCACCGATGACCAAGTGCCGAACGGACGGCACCTCCGCGTTCAACACACATGCAGCCCGGTGACGTCTCCCACGCCTTGATCCAGCAAGGGGAGAAGGAGAGGTTGAGGAAGACTCCTTCCAGCAGCAGCACAATGGCGTGGTGATGGTGGAGGAGCGTGGCAATCCTGCAGGGCTTCGCCAAGCACCGCAGAAGAGGAGGAGGGAGAGAGGTAGGGCTGCGCCAAGAGGGAGATCGAATCGCGTGTTGGGCAGCCCCTAGGCCTCAAGTATATATAGGGGAAGGGGAGGGGGCTGTGCCCCCTTTAGGGTTCCCACCCCAAGGGGTGCGGCAGCCCCAGATCCCATCTGAGGGAGGCGGCCAAGGGGGGAGGAGAGGGAGGCGCAGGGAGCATGGGCCTTAGGGCCCATCTGCCCTTAGGGTTTGCCCCCTTCCTCCCCTTAGGCGCCTTGGGCCCTTGTGGGGGGGGGGGCGCACCAACCCACCTGGGGCTGGCCCCCTCCCACACTTGGCCCATGCAGCCCTCCGGGGCCGGTGGCCCCACTTGGTGGACCCCCGGGACCCTCCCGGTGGTCCCGGTACGTTATCGATAAAACCCGAAACTTTTCCGGTGACCAAAACAGGACTTCCCATATATAAATCTTTACCTCCGGACCATTCCGGAACTCTTCGTGATGTCTGGGATCTCATCCGGGACTCCGAACAACATTCGGTAACCACATACAAACTTCCTTTATAACCCTAGCGTCATCGAACCTTAAGTGTGTAGACCCTACGTGTTCGGGAACCATGCAGACATGACCGAGAGGTTCTCCGGTCAATAACCAACAGTGGGATCTGGATACCCATGTTGGTTCCCACATGTTCCATGATGATCTCATCGGATGAACCACGATGTCGAGGATTCGATCAATCCCGTATACAATTCCCTTTGTCTATCGGTATTGTACTTGCCCGAGATTCGATCGTCGGTATCTCGATACCTTGTTCAATCTCATTACCGGCAAGTCTCTTTACTCGTTCTGTAACACATCATCCCGTGATCAACTCCTTGATCACATTGTGCACATTATGATGATGTCCTACCGAGTGGGCCCAGAGATACCTCTCCGTCACACGGAGTGACAAATCCCAGTCTCGATTCGTGCCAACCCAACAGACACTTTCGGAGATACCTGTAGTGTACCTTTATAGCCACCCAGTTACTTTGTGACGTTTGGCACACCCAAAGTATTCCTACGGTATCGGGAGTTGCACAATCTCATGGTCTAAGGAAATGATACTTGACATTAGTAAAGCTTTAGCATACGAACTACACGATCTTTGTGCTAGGCTTAGGATTGGGTCTTGTCCATCACATCATTCTCCTAATGATGTGATCCCGTTATCAACGACATCCAATGTCCATGGTTAGGAAACCGTAACCATCTATTGATCAACGAGCTAGTCAACTAGAGGCTTACTAGGGACATGGTGTTGTCTATGTATCCACACATGTATCTGAGTTTCCTATCAATACAATTCTAGCATGGATAATGAACGATTATCATGAACAAGGAAATATAATAATAATCAATTTATTATTGCCTCTAGGGCATATTTCCAACAGTCTCCCACTTGCACTAGAGTCAATAATCCAGTTCACATCGATATGTGATTAACACTCAAGGTCACATCCCCATGTGACTAACACCCAAGAGTTCTGGGTTTGATCATGTTATGCTTGTGAGAGAGGTTTCAGTCAACGGGTCTGCAACATTCAGATCCGTATGTACTTCGCAAATTTCCATGTCATCTTATAGATGCAACTACTATGCTACATTTGGAGCTATTCCAAATAACTATTCTACTATACGAATCCAGTTTACTACTCAGAATAATCTGGATTAGTGTCAAAGTTTGCATCGGCATAACCCTTTAAGACGAACTCTTTTACCACCTCCATAATCGAGAAAATTCCTTAGTCCACTAGTTACTAAGGATAACTTTGACCGCTGTCCTGTGATCCATTCTTGGATCACTCTTGTACCCCTTGACTGACTCATGGCAAGGCACACTTCAGGTGCGGTACACAGCATAGCATACTGTAGAGCCTATGTCTTAAGCATAGGGGACGACCTTCATCCTTTCTCTCTATTCTGTCGTGGTCAGGTTTCGAGTCTTACTCAATGTTCACACCTTATAACACAGCCAAGAACTCCTTCTTTGCCGATCCATTTTGAACTCCTTCAAAATCTTGTCACGGTATGTATTCATTTGAAAGTACTATTAAGCGTTTTGATCTATCCTTATAGATCTAAATGCTCAATACTCAAGTAGCCTAATCCAGGTTTTCCATCGAAAAACACTTTTCAAATAACTCTGCATTCTTTCCAGAAATTCTACATCATTTCTGATCAACAATATGTTAACAACATATACTCATCAGAAATTCTATAGTGCTCCCACTCACTTCTTTGGAAATACAAGTTTCTCATAAACTTTGTATACACCCAAAATCTTTGATCATCTCATCAAAGCATACATTCCAACTCCGAGATGCTTACTCCAGTCCTTAGAAGGATTGCTGGAGATTTGCATACTTATTAGCATCTTTCAGGATTGACAAAACCTTCCGGTTGTATCACATACAACCTTTCCTCAAGAAAAACGTCGAGGAAACAATGTTTGTTTCATCCTGTCTGCAAGATTTCATAAATAATGCAGTAATCGCTAATATAATTCCAACAGACTCTTAGCATCGCTACGAATGAGAAAGTCTCATCGTAGTCAACTCCTTGAACTTGTCGGAAAACATCTTAACGACAAATCGAGCTTTCTTAATGGTGATACTTACCATCATTGTCCGTCTTCCTTTTAAAATCCATCTGTACTCAACAGCCTTACGACCATCGAGCCGTTCTGCCAAAGTCTACACTTTGTTTTCATACATGGATCCTCTCTCGGATTTTATGGCCTCGAGCCATTTATCGGAATCCAGGCCCACCATCGCTTCTCCATAGCTCGTAGGTTCATTGTTGTCTAGCAACATGACTTCCAAGACAGGATTACGTACCACTCTGAAGTAGTACTCATCCTTGTCATCCTACGAGGTTTGGTAGTGACTTGATCTGAAGTTTCATGATCACTATCATAAGCTTCCACTTCAATTGGTGTAGGTGCCACGGGAACAACTCCCTGTGTCCTGCCACACACTAGTTGAAGAGACGGTTCAATAACCTCATCAAGTCTCCACCATCCTCCCACTCAATTCTTTCGAGAGAAACTTTTCCTCGAGAAAGGACCCGATTCTAGAAACAATCCCTTATTGCTTTCGGATCTGAGACAGGAGGTATACCCAACTGTTTTTGGGTGTCCTATGAGGATGCATTTATCCGCTTCGGGTTTGAGCTTATCAGCCTGAAACTTTTTCACATAAGCGTCGCAGCCCCAAACTTTTAAGAAATGACAGCTTAGGTTTCTCTAAACCATAGTTCATACGGTGTCATCTCATCGGAATTATGTGGTGCCCTATTTAAAGTGAATGTGGTTGTCTCTAATGCCTAACCCATAAACTATTGTGGTAATTCGATAAGAGACATCATGGTATGCATCATATCCAATAGGGTGCAGTTATGATGTTCGGACACACCATCACACTATGGTGTTCTAGGATGTATTAGATGTGAAACAATTTCCACAATGTCTTAATTCTGTGCCAAACTCGTAATTCAGATATTCATCTCTATGATCATATCATGGACATTTTATCCTCTTGTCATGACGATCTCTCACCTTCACCCTAAAATTACTTGAACCTTTCAATAATTCAGACTCGTGATTCATCAAGTAAATATACTCAACATCTACTCAAATCATCTGTGAAGTAAGAACATAACGATATCCACTACACGCCTCGGCACTCATTGGACTGCACACATCAAAATGTATTACTTCCAACAAGTTGCTTTCTAGTTCCATTTTACTGAAAATGAGGCTTTCAGTCATCTTGCCCATGTGGTATGATTTGCATGTCTCAAGTGATTCAAAATCAAGTGAGTCCAAACGGTCCATTTGCATGGAGTTTCTTCATGCACATACACCAATAGACATGGTTCGCATGTCTCAAACTTTCAAAATGAGTGAGCCCAAAGATCCATCAACATGGAGCTTCTTCATGCGTTTTATACCGATATGACTTACGTGGCAGTGCCACAAGTAGGTGGTACTATCATTACTATCTTATATCTTTTGGCATGAACATGTGTATCACTATGGTCGAGATTCAATAAACCATTCATTTTAGGTGCAAGACCATTGAAGGTATTATTCAAATAAACAGAGTAACCATTATTCTCCTTAAATGAATAACCGTGTCGCGATAGACATAATCCAATCATGTCTATGCTCAACGCAAACACCAAATAACAATTATTTAGGTTTAACACCAATCTCGATGGTAGAGGGAGCGTGCGATGCTTGATCATATCAACATTGGAAACACTTCCAACACATATCGTCAGCTCACCTTTAGCTAGTCTCCGTTTATTCCGTAGCTTTTATTTCGAGTTACTAACACTTAGCAACCGAACCGGTATCTAATACCCTGGTGCTACTAGGAGTACTAGTAAAGTGCACATCAACACAATGTATATCCAATATACTTCTATCGACCTTGCCAGCCTTCTCATCTACCAAGTATCTAGGGTAATTCTGCTCCAGTGGTTGTTCCCCTTATTACAGAAGCACTTAGTCTCGGGTTTGGGTTCAACCTTGGGTTTCTTCACTAGAGCAGCAGCTGAATTGCCGTTTCATGAAGTATCCCTTCTTGCCCTTGCCCTTATTGAAACTAGTGGTTTCTCCAACCATCAACAATTGATGCTCCTTCTTGATTTCTACTTTTGTGGTGTCAAACATCGCGAATATCTCAAGGATCAACATATATGTCCCTGATATATCATAGTTCATCACGAAGCTCTAGCAGCTTGGTGGTAATGACTTCGGAGAAACATCACTATCTCATCTGGAAGATCAACTCCCACTCGATTCAAATGATTGTTGTACTCAGACAATATGAGCACAAGCTCAACAATTAAGCTTTTCTCCCTTAGTTGCAGGCTAAGAAAATCGTCGGAGGTCTTATACCTCTTGACGTGGGCACGAGCCTGAAATCCCTATTTCAGTCCTTGGAACATCTCATATGTTCTGCGATGTTTCAAAAACGTCTTTGGTGCCTCAATTCTAAACCATTTAGCATTACGCACTGAACTATCATGTAGTCATCAAAACGTGTATGTCAGATGTTCGCAACATCCACAGACGACGTTCGAGGTTCAGCACACTGAGTGGTGCATTAAGGACATAAGCCTTCTATGAAGCAATGAGGACAATCCTCAGTTTACGGACCTAGTCCGCATAATTGCTACTACCATCTTTCAACTAAATTTTCTCTAGGAACATAACTAAACAGTAGAACTGAAGCGCGAGCTACGACATAATTTGCGAAGACCTTTTGACTATGTTCAGGATAATTAAGTTCATCTTATGAACTCCCACTCAGATAGACATCCCTCTAGTCATCTAAATGATTACATGATCCGAGTCAACTAGGCCGTGTCCGATCATCACGTGAGACGGACTAGTCATCATCGGTGAACATCTTCATGTTGATCGTATCTTCTATACGACTCATGCTCGAACTTTCGGTCTCTTGTGTTCCGAGGCCATGTCTGTACATGCTAGGCTCGTCAAGTTAACCTAAGTGTTTCGCATGTGTTCCGAGGCCATGTCTGTACATGCTAGGCTCGTCAACACCTGTTGTATTCAAACGTAAGAATCTATCACACCCGGTCATCACGTGGTGCTTCGAAACGACGAACTTTCGCAACGGTGCACAGTTAGGGAGAACACTTTCTTGAAATTTTAATGAGGGATCATCTTATTTACCACCGTCGTTCTAAGCAAATAAGATGCAAAAACATGATAAACATCACATGCAATCAAATAGTGACATGATATGGCCATCATCACTTTGCTCCTTTTGATCTCCATCTTCGGGGCTCCATGATCATCATTGTCACCGGCATGACACCATGATCTCCATCATCATGATCTCCATCATCGTGTCTTCATGAAGTTGTCTCGCCAACTATTACTTCTACTACTACAGCTAACGGTTAGCAATAAAGTAAAGTAATTACATGACGTTTATGTTGACACGCAGGTCATAAATAAATTAAGACAACTCCTATGGCTCCTGCCGGTTGTCATTCTCATCGACATGCAAGTCGTGATTCCTATTACAAGAACATGATCATCTCATACATCACATGTATCATTCATCACATCCTTTGGGCCATATCACATCACATGGCATACCCTGCAAAAACAAGTTAGACGTCCTCTAATTGTTGTTTGCATGTTTTACGTGGCTGCTATGGGTTTCTAGCAAGAACGTTTCTTACCTACGCAAAGACCACAACGTGATATGCCAATTGCTATTTACCCTTCATAAGGACCCTTTTCATCGAATCCGATCCGACTAAAGTGGGAGAGACAGACACCCGCCAGCCACCTTATGCAACTAGTGCATGTCAGTCGGTGGAACCGGTCTCACGTAAGCGTACGTGTAAGGTTGGTCCGGGCCGCTTCATCCCACAATACCGTCGAAACAAGATTGGACTAGTAACGGTAAGCATATTGAACAAAATCAACGCCCACAACTACTTTGTGTTCTACTCGTGCATAGAATCTACGCAATAGACCTAGCTCATGATGCCACTGTTGGGGAACGTAGCAGAAATTCAAAATTTTCCTATGTGTCACCAAGATCTATATTTGGAGAAACTAGCAACGAGGAGAAGAAGAGTGCATCTACATACCCTTGTAGATCGCTAAGCGGAAGCGTTCAAGTGAACGGGGTTGATGGAGTCGTACTCGCCGTGATCCAAATCACCGATGACCAAGTGCCGAACGGACGGCACCTCCGCGTTCAACACACATGCAGCCCGGTGACGTCACACACGCCTTGATCCAGCAAGGGGAGAAGGAGAGGTTGAGGAAGACTCCTTCCAGCAGCAGCACAACGGCGTGGTGATGGTGGAGGAGAGTGGCAATCCTGCAGGGCTTCGCCAAGCACCGCAGAAGAGGAGGAGGGAGAGAGGTAGGGCTGCGCCAAGAGGGAGATCGAATCGCGTGTTGGGCATCCCCTAGGCCTCAAGTATATATAGGGGAAGGGGAGGGGGCTGTGCCCCCTTTAGGGTTCCCACCCCAAGGGGTGCGTCAGCCCCAGATCCCATCTGAGGGAGGCGGCCAAGGGGGGAGGAGAGGGAGGCGCAGGGAGCATGGGCCATAGGGCCCATCTGCCCTTAGGGTTTGCCCCCTTCCTCCCCTTAGGCGCCTTGGGCCCTTGTGGGGGGCGCACCAGCCCACCTGGGGCTGGCCCCCTCCCACACTTGGCCCATGCAGCCCTCCGGGGCCGGTGGCCCCACTTGGTGGACCCCCGGGACCCTCCCGGTGGTCCTGGTACGTTACCGATAAAACCCGAAACTTTTCCGGTGACCAAAACAGGACTTCCCATATATAAATCTTTACCTTCGGACCATTTCGGAACTCCTCGTGACGTCCGGGATCTCATCCGGGACTCCGAAAAACATTCGGTAACCACATACAAACTTCCTTTATAACCCTAGCGTCATCGAACCTTAAGTGTGTAGACCCTACGGGTTCGGGAATCATGCAGACATGACCGAGACGTTCTCCGGTCAATAACCAACAGCGGGATCTGGATACCCATGTTGGTTCCCACATGTTCCATGATGATCTCATCGGATGAACCACGATGTCGAGGATTCGATCAATCCCATATATAATTCCCTTTGTCTATCGGTATTGTACTTGCCCGAGATTCGATCGTCGGTATCTCGATACCTTGCTCAATCTCGTTACGGGAAAGTCTCTTTACTCGTTCCGTAACACATCATCCCGTGATCAACTCCTTGATCACATTGTGCACATTATGATGATGTCCTACCGAGTGGGCCCAGAGATACCTCTCCGTCACACGGAGTGACAAATCCCAGTCTCGATTCGTGCCAACCCAACAGACACTTTCGGAGATACCTGTAGTGTACCTTTATAGCCACCCAGTTACTTTGTGACGTTTGGCACACCCAAAGTATTCCTACGGTATCCGGGAGTTGCACAATCTCATGGTCTAAGGAAATGATACTTGACATTAGTAAAGCTTTAGCATACGAACTACACGATCTTTGTGCTAGGCTTAGGATTGGGTCTTGTCCATCACATCATTCTCCTAATGATGTGATCCCGTTATCAACGACATCCAATGTCCATGGTTAGGAAACTGTAACCATCTATTGATCAACGAGCTAGTCAACTAGAGGCTTACTAGGGACATGGTGTTGTCTATGTATCCACACATGTATCTGAGTTTCCTATCAATACAATTCTAGCATGGATAATAAACGATTATCATGAACAAGGAAATAAAATAATAATCAATTTATTATTGCCTCTAGGGCATATTTCCAACAGAACATCACTATGTTGATCATATCTACTATATGATTCACGCTCGACCTTTCGGTCTCCGTGTTCCGAGGCCATATCTGCATATGCTAGGCTCGTCAAGTTTAACCTGAGTATTCTGCATGTGCAAAAACTGGCTTGCACCCGTTGTAGATGGACGTAGAGCTTATCACACCCGATCATCACGTGGTGTCTGGGCACGACGAACTTTGGCAACGGTGCATACTCAGGGAGAACACTTCTTGATAATTTAGTGAGAGATCATCTTATAATGCTACCGTCAATCAAAGCAAGATAAGATGCATAAAAGATAAACATCACATGCAATCAATATAAGTGATATGATATGGCCATCATCATCTTGTGCTTGTGATCTCCATCTCTGAAGCACCGTCATGATCACCATCGTCACCGGCGCGACACCTTGATCTCCATTGTAGCATCGTTGTCGTCTTGCCAATCTTATGCTTCCACGACTATCGCTACCGCTTAGTGATAAAGTAAAGCATTACAGCGTGATTGCATTGCATACAATAAAGCGACAACCATATGGCTCCTGCCAGTTGCCGATAACTCGGTTACAAAACATGATCATCTCATACAATAAAATTTAGCATCATGTCTTGACCATATCATATCACAACATGCCCTGCAAAAACAAGTTAGACGTCCTCTACTTTGTTTGTTGCAAGTTTTACATGGCTGCTACGGGCTTAAGCAAGAACCAATCTTACCTACGCATCAAAACCACAATGATAGTTTGTCAAGTTGGTGCTGTTTTAACCTTCGCAAGGACCGGGCGTAGCCACACTCGGTTCAACTAAAGTTGGAGAAACTGTCACCCGCAAGCCACCTATGTGCAAAGCACGTCGGGAGAACCGGTCTTGCGTAAGCGTACACGTAATGTCGGTCCGGGCCGCTTCGTCCAACAATACCGCCGAACCAAAGTATGACATGCTGGTAAGCAGTATGACTTATATCGCCCACAACTCACTTGTGTTCTACTCGTGCATATAACATCAACACATAAAACCTAGGCTCGGATGCCACTGTTGGGGAACGTAGTAATTTCAAAAAATTTCCTACGCACACGCAAGATCATGGTGATGCACAGCAACGAGAAGGGAGAGTGTTGTCTACGTACCCTCGTAGACCGAAGCGGAAGCGTTGACGCAACATAGAGGAAGTAGTCGTACGTGTTCCCGGTCCAACCGATCCAAGCACCGTTACTCCGGCACCTCCGAGTTCTTGACACACGTACAGCTCGATGACGCACCCCGGGCTCCGATCCAGCAAAGCTTCGGGGAGAAGTTTCGTCAGCACGACGACGTGGTGACGATCTTGATGTTTAACCGTCGTAGGGCTTCACCTAAGCACCGCTACAATATGATCGAGGTGTAATATCGTGGAGGGGGGCACCGCACACGGCTAAGGAACGATCACGAAAATCAACTTGTGTGTTCTAGGGTGCCCCCCTGCCCCCGTATATAAAGGAGCCAAGGGGAGGGGGCGGACGGCCATGGAGGGGCGCGCCAGGGGGAGTCCTGCTCCTACCGGGAGTAGGACTCCCTTCTTTCCTAGTTGGAGAAGGAGAAGGGGGGAAAGAGGAGGAAGAGGGGAAGGAAAGGGGGGGCGCCGCCCCCCTTCCCTTGTCCTATTAAGACTAGGAAGGGGAGGGGCGTGCGGCCACCTCTTGCCTCCTTCTCTCTTCTCCCTCAAGGCCTATGTAGGCCCAATAATCCCCCGGGGGGTTCCGGTAACCCCCCGGTACTCCGGTAAAATGCCAATTTCACCCGGAACGATTCCGATGTCCAAATATAAGCTTCCAATATACCGATCTTTATGTCTCAACCATTTCGAGACTCCTCGTCATGTCCGTTATCACATCCGGGACTCCGAACAACCTTCGGTACATCAAAATACATAAACTCATAATGAAACTGTTATCGTAACTTTAAGCGTGCGGACCCTACGGTTCGAGAACAATGTAGACATGACCGAGACACGTCTCCGGTCAATAACCAATAGCGGGACCTGGATGCCCATATTGACTACTACATATTCTACGAAGATCTTTATCGGTCAGACCGCATAACAACATACGTTGTTCCCTTTGTCATCGGTATGTTACTTGCCCGAGATTCGATCGTCGGTATCCAATACCTAGTTCAATCTCGTTACCGGCAAGTCTCTTTACTCGTTCTATAATACATCATCCCGCAACTAACTCATTAGTTGCAAGGCTTAAGTGATGTGCATTACCGAGAGGGCCCAGAGATACCTCTTCGACGATCGGAGTGACAAATCCTAATCTCGAA
The DNA here is from genome assembly GCF_002162155.2 of Triticum dicoccoides. NCBI lineage: Eukaryota > Viridiplantae > Streptophyta > Magnoliopsida > Poales > Poaceae > Triticum > Triticum dicoccoides. The sequence goes on along the minus strand of NC_041390.1, from coordinate 517,313,138 downwards.
ATACGTCAACCCAACATGTACCTTTGGAGACACCTGTAGAGCACCTTTATAATCACCCAGTTACGTTGTGATGTTTGGTAGCACACAAAGTGTTCCTCCGGCACACGGGAGTTACATAATCTCATAGTCATGGGAACATGTATAAGTCATGAAGAAAGCAATAGCAACATACTAAACGATCGGGTGCTAAGCTAATGGAATGGGTCATGTCAATCAGATCATTCAACTAATGATGTGATCCCGTTAATCAAATAACAACTCTTTGTCCATGGTTAGGAAACATAACCATCTTTGATTAACGAGCTAGTCAAGTAGAGGCATACTAGTGACACTCTGTTTGTCTATGTATTCACACATGTATTATGTTTCCGGTTAATACAATTCTAGCATGAATAATAAACATTTATCATGATATAAGGAAATAAATAATAACTTTATTATTGCCTCTAGGGCATATTTCCTTCACACTGAACTATCGAGTAGTCATCAGCTTTACTCTGCCAGACATTCTTAACGTCATCAGCAGCATCTGCAGCAGGCCTGGCACCTAGCGGTGCTTCCAGAACGTAATTTTTTTGTGCAGCAATGAGGATAATCCTCAAGTTACAGACCCAGTCTGTGTAATTTCTACCATCATCTTTCAACTTTGCTTTCTCAAGGAACGCATTAAAATTCAATGGAACAACAGCACAGGCCATCTATCTACAACAACATAGATAAGCAAAATACTATCAGGTACTAAGTTCATGATAAATTTAAGTTCAATTAATCATATTACTTAAGAACTCCCACTTAGAATGACATCCCTCTAATCATCTAAGCGATCACGTGATCCATATCAACTAAACCATAACCGATCATCACGTGAAATGGAGTAGTTTTCAATGGAGAACATCACTATGTTGATCATATCTACTATATGATTCACGTTCGACCTTTCGGTCTCAGTGTTCCGAAGCCATATCTGCATATGCTAGACTCGTCAAGTTTAACCCCGAGTATTCTGCGTGTGCAAAACTGGCTTGCACCCGTTGTAGATGGACGTAGAACTTATCACACCCGATCATCACGTGGTGTCTCGGCACGACAAACTTTGGCAACGGTGCATACTCAGGGAGAACACTTTTATCTTGAAATTTAGTGAGAGATCATCTTATAATGCTACCGTCAAACAAAGCAGAATAAGATAGATAAAGGATAAACATCGCATGCAATCAATATAAGTGATATGATATGGCCATCATCATCTTGTGCTTGTGATCTCCATCTCCGAAGCACCGTTATGATCACCACCGTCACCGGTGCGACACCTTAATCTCCATCGTAGCATCGTTGTCGTCTCGCCAACTATTGCTTCTACGACTATCGCTATCGCTTAGTGATAAAGTAAAGCAATTATTGGGCGATTGCATTGCATACAATAAAGCGACAACCATATGGCTCCTGCTAGTTGTCGATAACTCCGTTACAAAACATGATCATCTCATACAATAAATATAGCATCATGTCTTGACCATATCACATCACAACATGCCCTGCAAAAACAAGTTAGACGTCCTCTACTTTGTTGTTGCAAGTTTTACGTGGCTGCTACGGGCTGAGCAAGAACCGTTCTTACCTACGCATCAAAATCACAACAAATAGTTCATCAAGTTAATGATGTTTTAACCTTATCAAGGACCGGGCGTAGCCACACTCAGTTCAACTAAAGTTGGAGAAACTGACACCTGCCAGCCATCTATGTGCAAAGCACGTCGGTAGAACCAGTCTCGCGTAATGTCGGTCCGGGCCGCTTCATCCAGCAATACCGCCAGACCAAAGTATGACATGTTGGTAAGCAGTATGACTTGTATCGCCCACAACTCACTTGTGTTCTACTCATGCATATAACATCTACGCATAAAACCTGGCTCGGATGCCACTGTTGGGGAACGTAGTAATTTCAAAATTTTCCTACGCACACGCAGGATCATGGTGATGTATAGCAACGAGAGGGCAGAGTGTCGTCCACGTACCCTCGTAGACCGTTAAGCGGAAGCGTTATGACAACGCGGTTGATGTAGTCGTACGTCTTCACGATCGACCGATCCTCAGTATCGAACGTACGGCACCTCCGCGTTCAGCACACATTCAGCTCGGTGACGTCCCGCGAACTCACGATCCAGTAGAACTCGGGGAAGATTTTAGTTAGCACGACGGCGTGGTGACGATGTTGATGAAGCTAACGTAGCAGGGCTTCACCTAAACACCGCTACAGTATGACCGAGGTGGATTATGGTGGAGGGGGCACCACACACGGCTGGGAGAGATCTTTGTGATCAACTTGTGTGTCTAGAGGTGCCCCCTGCCCCTGTATATAAAGGAGCAAGGGGGAGGCCGGCCGGCCCTTGTTGGTGCGCCAGGAGGAGGAATCCTCCACCTAGTAGGAGTAGGATTCCTCCCTTTCATACTCCTACTAGGAGGGGGAAAGGAAGGGGAAGAAAGAGAAGGAAAGGGGGGCGCCCCCCCTCTCCTAGTCCAATTCGGACCAGAGGGAGGGGGTGCGCTGCCTGCCCTATGCCGGCCCCTCTCTCTTTCCCTTATGCCCCAACAAGGCCCATTAGCCCCCGGAGGGTTCCAGTAACCCCTCCGGTACTCCGGTAAAATCCCGATTTTACCCGGAACTCTTCGGATGTCCAAATGTAGGCTGCCAATATATCAATCTTTATGTCTCGGCCATTTCGAGACTCCTTGTCATGTCCGTGATCATATCTGGGACTCTGAACTACCTTCGGTACATCGAAACATATAAACTCATAAAACCGATCGTCACAAGACTTTAAGCGTGCGGACCCGACGGGTTCGAAAACTATGTAGACATGACCGAGACATGTCTCCGGTCAATAACCAATATTGGAACCTGGATGCTCATATTGTTTCCTACATATTCTATGAAGATCTTTATCGGTCAAACCGCATAACACTATACGTTGTTCTTTTTGTCATCGGTATGGTACTTGCCTGAGATTCGATCATCGGTATCCCAATACCTAGTTCAATCTCGTTACCGGCAAGTCTCTTTACTCGTTCCGTAATGCACTATCCCTCAACTAACTCATTAGTTGTATTGCTTGCAAGGCTTATAGTGATGTGTATTACCGAGAGGGCCCAGAGATACCTCTCCGACAGTCGGAGTGACAAATCCTAATCTTGATCTATGCCAACTCAACAAGTACCATCGGAGACACTTGTAGAGCACCTTTACAATCATCCAGTTATGTTGTGATGTTTGGTAGCACACAAAGTGTTCCTCTGGTATTCAGGAGTTGCATAATCTCATAGTCATAAGAACATGTATAAGTCATGAAGAAAGCAATAGCAGTAAACAAAAACGATCAAGTGCTAAGCTAACGGAATGGGTCAAGTCAATAACATCATTCTCCTAATGATGTGATCCCATTGATCAAATGACAACTCATGTCTATGGTTTAGGAAACTTAACCATCTTTGATCAATGAGCTAGTCAAGTAGAGGCACACTAGTGACACTATGTTTGTCTATGTATTCACACATGTATTATGTTTCCGGTTAATACAATTCTAGCATGAATAATAAACATTTATCATGAAATAAGGAAATAAATAAATAACTTTATTATTGCCTCTAGGGCATATTTCCTTTAGTTGGCTCGTCATCGAAGGCGTCCCCCATTTGCATGTCCTTTGCCTGCCAGTCGGCAGCAATGGCGGCCATGGCCTTCTTCCGCTCCGACATCAGTCCATCCCAAAGAGCTTTGGCCACGGATGGATCCATGATGGGGAGTAGTGTGGAGAGGGATAACTGTGGCTATGGCCGAGGCACCGGGGCAGTTGTTTATATAGCACTGATGGACGGCAGATAAACGGACGAGTGGCGCCGGAGGAGATGCCTAGGCAACCTCGTGCCATCAATGGGGACAGCAGACGGATGGACAGGCGACCATTGTGTCATTTGAATGTGCGGCAGTCGCCTGCACTGGGAAGCGGAGCGGGCGGCGCTCTCTCGACCAGCGTGCCGCTTCAATGCCGGCGCCATGAGCGGTCGCGTCCGCTCTAGGCGGGCATGAATGCGGGCCCAGATGCTCTGAAGCGGCACCGATCGAAAACACGCGGGAGGGGTGAGGGGTATTTGGTGGGCCAAGGTGGTCAGAAACGGGCCTGGGATTGATCCGGACTCCCACAAACCTCCCCCACTTTTATCTCCGGTTTGCGGGAGAAATCATGTATGGACCGCTCTGCGGACCGATACAGGACCGCGTTGGATGGCTTTCGCGGTCCGGACAGTTGTGGGAGGTTTACAGGTCGGCGTTGAAGATGCCCTTATAATCCCTCACATTCATCATGAGGAGATGTTTTGGGATAAATCAGATATTTATATGCTGCAGGTAGAAGTTTTTTTTGAAAGGGAGGATAACCTTTGGCCTCTGCATCAGAACGATGCATACGACCATAGATATTAGCGGGTAGAAGTACTTCTATGAAAATGACAGACATTTTCTTGATGGTGTAGAAATGTATTCTGTTTTTGCATTCTTGCTAGTCTCAACCTTTTGTACATCCCTCCACCAAAAAATGCACACCATTTACTTTTTACAACCTTAAAAGTGTGCAAATTTTAACAAACTAGGCGCCGCGTCCGGATGGTTTCACCGGTGCCTTATTTAGGTCATGTTAGGAGACAATAAAATCTAATGCCATGCGGTTACTCATAGCTTCTCTAACCTCCGTGTCGAACACTTTTAGTGAGTTAATACCATCAACATTGTGTTGCTCCCTAAGAAGGACGGGGCCGAAAGCATCTCTGATTTCAGACCCATCAGCCCTGTTCATGTAGTTGCAAAGATTGTGGCAAAGATTATGGCTTCATAGCTTGTCCCTTCGTCCATACGCTCATCTCCCAGTCTCAAAGTGCTTTCATAAAGTCTAGAAGTACCCATGATAATTTCATCTATGTGTGTAACCTGGCAAGGAAAAAATGCACCGCAACAAAAAGGCCTCTCTCCTTTTTAAGATCGACATGAAGAATACCTTCGACTCAGTTCATTGGGACTCTTGAGTTCAGCTCCTCTGTCGACGAAGTTTTGCCACCAGAATCACGAACATGCTTGCTGCCTTCTTTGCTCTACCACCTTGAGGTCATGCTCAAGGGCGTGCTGGGAGATCCCATTCAACACGGCCGGGGCCTTTGGCAGACCTTCTGTCGACGCTTCTTTTTGTCCTGACAATTGATTTAATCCATAACCACCTCGACATTGCCAATCGGTGTGGCCTTTCGCACTCCATTGGTGGGACATTTGCTTTCATCCGCACTTCCCTATATGTTAATGCTGCCACCATTTTTGTCGCCCCCATTAAGGAGGATATCCGACACCTCACCTCCATACTTGTCGGCTTCAGGGAGGTTGTCAGTTTAGTTACCAACCTTGAGAAGAGTCTTGTAGCTCCGACTAGATGTGGGGACATTGACCTCGACTCCGTCCTCGAGATCTTTCCGGCTAGACGTTCAACCTTCGCACTCAGATATCTAGGCCTACCCTTGTCGATTCACCGCCTTAGGAAGGTGGACCTCCAACACCTGGTTGATAAGGAGACCGAGAAGCTTGTGCTTTCTTAGGGGTAGCTCATCCCGACAGCTGGCATAATGGCCTTGGTCAAGGTAGTGCTCACTTCAATTGCAACCTACCATATTACTGCGTTGGGGCCTCCGGAGGAAATCGTGAGTGCCTTCGAGAAGATTGAGCATGCTTTTTTGGGTGGGCTTGGATAAGGTTTCCGGGGCCAGTGCAAAGTAAATTGGAATTTGAAGGTGGTGTGCATAACTAAGCGGTTGGGTCCCTTGGTGTTATCAATCTCGTAGGTATGCGAGGGCACTTTGTTTACGGCGGCCTTGGTATGAATGGAAGGAGCCCGATAGGGCATGGGTTGGCTTGTGCACACCATATGATAGCACCGGCATGGACCTTAGCAACCACCATCACTATTGGTAACGGATGTATGGCCAAATTTTGGCACTTCCCATGGCTCGATGGCACCAAGACCAAAGTCAATGCCTTGCCATTTTCCACACTTCTAAGAAGAAGAATGCCTCTGATCAAGACGCTTTACATGACCTTGCTAGTATCCCCTGGATAGACATGTATGATGGCCTCTCCGTTGCCCATATCCAAAAATTCTACACTCTGCTGGCCCAACTTCATGTTGTGCACCTTCAGGACGGAGTTAAGGGCGACATCACCTGGAACTTCACTACCAACAACATCTACTCGACCGCATCTGTGTACAAATGCGCAGTTTGAGGGGGCGGTCTCCACCATCATCGTGTTGACTATTTGGAATAACTCAGCGCCACCCAAGTGTAAGTTCTTTGTATGGCATCTCATTAATAATATGGTCTGGACTGCTGACCGCCTACAAAGGTCCGGATGGCCAAAATGTGGTCTCTGCTAGCTTTGAAAGATGGAGCCGGAGTCTGCAACGCAAATCTTCTTCAAGTGTTGATAGTCGCTAAGAATTTGGACCGTTGTTTTCTCAATGCACCCGAACTAGCTATTTCATACTGGGGACGCTTGGCTTCGGTCCATAAGTGGTGGAGGTTCACGCTCCTATAACCTGGCCATACGAGGAAGGTCAGCGCCTCGCTCGTTATGCTTGTCACATAGGAGTTATGGAATAAAGGAATGCATGGGTCTTCCGCAATAAATCGACATTTCCCACAATCATCATCACAAACATCAAGACGAATGCTTAGGAATTGGGTCCTCACAGGGGCAAAACACTTGAGTTCTTTCATGTTACGATAGTAGAATTTTCTTGTTGAGAGGCCATTTTTTTGGCCAAGCGTGGAGCACAAACAGTTGTGGTTGTCAGAAGAACCGTTGTCAATATGGTGTTTGGAACGCACTTCATGTCCTAGGTGAAAACCCTTGTTCCGGCCTTTGCTGGTTGGGCTCACCAGCGGCGAACTTGTGTTGTTATCTTGATGAAGGTGTTGGGTTTGTGACGATGGCGGTAGCAGGGCGCTTATCCTTCCTGAAGGCGTTGCTCCGAAAAAAGTCGGCTTAGTTCTAGGTGTTACATTCATATTTTGTAATGGTTTTGACATAGTTGCTTTTGCTATGTACCTTACTTGTTAATGACTTTGGGCTCAATATCTTGCATCGGCTCTAATCAAAATGGATGTATGCATCAGCTGATGTAGACGCCAAGATTCAATCGCTAAATGTCATTGACGGACGACCGCCATGAGGGACTCTTTTTTAAAAAAAAATCACATTTTTGAAGTTTCAAAAAAATCTAAAAAAAAATCACACATGTTTATATGGATGCATACTGCATGTGTACAAAATTTGAAGATGCTATACATTATGGTGAGAGCTACACTAAAAAGACAAATTCGTGATTTTGAAATTAGTGAACAGTACTGTTCACTATTAAGAAAATTGCACGTGTTTGTCCTTTTTGTGTAGCTCTTATCATAATGTAGTTCATCGTTAGACTGTATACACATAAAAAATACATCCATATGAACACGTAGAATTATTTTTGCAGAATTTTTTGAAACTTCAAAATTTTGATTTGTGATTTATTTTTTTAAAGTCCTCCATGGAAGTCGTCCTCCAATATTCTTTTTGCCTCTCTTTCAAGAAAAGACAACTGTGAATTCTACTGTCGGATTTATACACGAAGTGAGGTGGGGAGGTGATAGTTGGATGCATTTCACTGCGAAAAGTAATAAAAAAATGGTGGAAACTATTTTGACCCTCCGTTTAATCCTGTTACTGCTACCTTTTGTGCATGCTACAGAAGAAGAGAGCAATATCATGGCGAGCTCCGTCTTCTACTTCGGAGAGATCGGAGTAAACGACTACATCTTCGCGCTATTCAGCAACCGCACAGCCGAGTTCGCGGCGAGCTTGGTGCCGGACATCGTCGGCGTCACCCGCTCGGCGCTGAACGTAAGCAGTGAACCCTTTCGACCCAACCACCAGCATAACAGAAGCGCGGACCAACTGTGCATCGTTTACGCAGGCCGTGATCGCCGCCGGTGCGAGGACGGTGCTGGTGACGGGGATGATCCCGCTGGGGTGCGAGCCGGAGCTGCTCGCCCTCTTCCCCGGCGACGCGCACGGGGAGTCCGGCTGCATCACGGGCTTCAACGAGGTCGCTCAGCTGCACAACCGCGCGCTGAACCGCATGCTCCGCGAGCTCCGGCGGAGCCACCCCGGCACCACCCTCTTCTACGCCGACACCTACAGCCCCATCGCCAACCTCGTCGCCTCGCCCGGCAAATACGGTGCCTGCACGCGCAATATAACTGACAACCACCGCCTTTTGTAGTTCATTCATCCTGACATCACTGATTTTACTGGTTTTACTTGGGGCGTGCAGGTTTCGGCGACAGGCCGTTGGCCGCGTTCTGCGGCGGCGGCGCTGGGCCGTACCACTTCGACATGGCGGCGTTCTGCGGCACGCCGGACTCGACGGGGAGCTCTGACCCGTCCGAGTTCCTCTCGTGGGACGGCATCCACTTCACCGACGCTGCCAACAGGTTCATCGCCCAGGCGCTGCTCAGAGGATTGTATAACGCGTCGGCGATGGCAGAGCCGCAAACTGCACTGCTCTGACATAAGACCGTGTCTGGATTTTACCTCCAACAACCAGGATTATACATCTCTCGGTCGGATTGATTTGTTCTGCTCAAGCTATTTCTGGCGAGATCGACTCCCATGCCGGCACCACCAGGAGTACATGTTATCAGCGAAATATATGTGATTTTTTTTTGTTTCTAAAGGCTATTGACCTGACGTCAGATAACGACCGATTTCGAGCGAACGCCTTCAACTATTACATCGGATCCCGCACGCGAATCTCAAACCGTTGGCTCCTGCCACCCTCCACAGGAACGACTGAGAATGACTGAATGGTTAACCGCAGAAACCCCCTTAGAACAAATGCCGAATTTATTTCTAAAACTTGAACAAGTGGTTATATAGAGCACAACAAATCTTACTTTTTAGGCTTTTTAGCCGTGACAACTATGTCAGCTACAACATGACAATTCTGTGTTTTTTAGTTTTTACACACTGCCAGTGCTATAGCCTGGCAAAGTGCGTTATTGTTTTTTGGACATAGCAACTATATTTGTTATAGCATGACAACTTTTTTATTTAAACATGGCATGGCAACATTTTACATTGTCCCACCGCAATTCTCTAGCAGCCGCATGGAAAATTTCTATCTTGTAGCATGACAATTCTTTATATTGTAGCATGGCAAATCTTTATCTTGTGGCATGGGAGTTTTCTATATTGTAGGATGACTAATCTCTATCTTGTAGCATGGCAATTCTTTTTTTTCCTGTACCATGGCAATCCTATTCTGACAGCATGGCAATTACTGAACTGTAGCATGACAATTCTTCTATATCGCAAGCATGACAATCCTACTGTGACAGCATGACAATTACTGAATAGTAGCACGACAATTCTTCCATGTCGCAAGCATGGCAACATGTCAATTTTTCTGTTGATAACATTGTCATAGCATTGCAATTTCTCTTCTATAGCATGGCAAAGAGGGTGTGGACGAGGAGGGAAGATGTGTTTTTAAGGGAACAATTTGTTCCCTCGTGAGAGCCATCCAAAGCGCACACTCGTTTGCTCGGGTCACCCTTCAGGAAACATCAACTGGCTATTGGTGTCCTTTTTTCATACAATTCTAGAACAGGGTCGGATTCCTCCATGAAAAAGTAACAACACATAAACATGAAAAAAACATCATGGTACAACTAAAGGCTGAATGTGCCGCCTCCTAAGGCTAATCCTCCACCTAGGAAAGCAAAATTTTCAACAGAACGCTGAATTATTACATATTACATGGGGGTACGGGTGCAGACCGAGGCTCCTCATTCATCCATCGGATAGGACGCCCCATCTATGGACCAAGAGAACGAGATATTGACTTTTTTTACATCTGTAACTACATTCTACATGTCCACACCGTCTACGTGGCCCAAAACACACTAACCTTTGTTACTTTATTAATAATAACACTAGGCTTTATTCTCATTATACAAATGTTCGTGAAAGTCATTGGTTTGCATTCCTATATGGGGGATATCTATACCCCATCCCACTTTCACACTCCAACAAAAAATAACTAGCCACAAACAAAGTTGTTTAGATCATCCACATCAACCAAACCATCAACTTAAAAGGCGTCATTGATCCAGCCTGTGGTGAGGCCATGGCGTGCTAGGAAGCCTTGTTCTTGGGGCAAGGTCTTCATATTGCATTGGTGGTCATTGCATGTGATTCGTCAACGGTGGGACATCTCTGGAGAGCAAACGCTAAGATTATTGTGAAAATTAGGAAGTTGCTTGCAACAAATGGTATATTACATTCTATTACGAATTTAGAGAGGCAAATGTGGATGATCATAACATAGCTAAGAACTCTTTAGACTTAGATCCTAGCCGTCATGTGTGGCCTTTGGACAGCCCCCCACCCCCGCTCCCCCC